>NC_047115.1:73929301-74229301 GCF_902500255.1 Thalassophryne amazonica
ATAAAGTGTCAAAACAGTTGTTTATTATAGTTTGCTGTGTGTTTTGAATAAATGTGTGTGGAAAATTATTTTTCACTTTACTTTTTTCTTTCTTATTTTTGATTGTAAACATTTATTACACTTATAAAACACAACAAAAGCATATATATTATGAAAGTAAAAGTTGTCCTGAAAAAAAGAGACATAAAACTTGATTGTGGGATGCCGGGAGAGCTGTTAACAGCAATAATAAAACATTTAGGCCAGGTGAGTGAACTGTCCAGAATGAGAAGAATGCCCTCGGACCCCAGAGGGTTAACCACCACCGCCCGGCCCCTGTTTTTATGATGTGTGAGTGACATTTTGAGTTTTGGCCTGGATACATTAGTTCATTAGTGGCAGATTTTAAGCATTCAACTCCAACATGGACTTCCTCATCAAGGAACCCTCAGAGTGGGATCACAATCAGATCCTAATGAAGGATGAACAGAAGTGCCAATACCTGCTGCAAGTTGTTGAGTGGCATCGACATCAGTTCCTGGAGGCAAAGAAAATCTGAACCAAATGCCACATGACTTTCTTTTCACCAAATAGGTGGACAGTGACATGTAATATGGATTTGTCTCTCCTGTATGGCCAGTTAAAAGAGAAATGATTTCTGTTTCAATTTGTAATTCTTTTCATAAAATTTTGTATGAAACATTTTCTCAGATGTACAGACAGCGATTAGAGTTTTGGTATTCAAGAGATTTGAGAAATATTTGGCATGTTTGCAGTGTGTATAATTTTGGGGGAGTATTTAGCATGTGTGGTTAGTGTGGTGGTGGTGGTTGTTTTTTTTTTTGTAAAAATGAGGCATCTTATGAATGTTCAGCAAGTGCTTCAGTTTTTTAATTAAAGTGTGCAGCGTGCTGTCAGAGTCTGAACCAGATAGTGAGGATTCTGATGATGAAGGAGATGATCCCTCTTTTGTTCTGGATGAGGAACCAGAGCAGGTGGATCCACTGATGTGTGCACAGATCTCCACAGTTGGTCGGGTCACGAGCTTCTGCTTGTAGTTTCTCCAGGACTCAGGTGCTACAGAGCCCCGTCCCAGCGCAGTGTCTTGGAACTCAGAGATGTAGACACACACTGCTCCAGCAGTAGCTCCAGGCGCGTTTCGTTTAAAGGGTGGACATCAGCGTTAGCTTTGGTTTTGTTTTGTTTTGTTTCTCTTTCATCCCTTTTGCACTCTTGATTCACAGGCTATTCTGTGACAAAGCTCATTTGTCCACCTTTTCTCAACAATTTGTGACTTTTTTACTTTCTTCCCTTTGTTCAGGAATCGTCATATGTCGTGTGACCAGGCCTATGTTTAGAAAGATGATGTATTATTGCTACTGCTGTCCTCACCCCATCCTCCCTTAGAAGCAGGCAAACTTAGTCCCATGATGAAAGCAAATTGAAATCAAGCATTAATGGGGAAAAAAAAAACCTCACCTTACTCCAGGCTTTACCTCAGGGATCTTTAGTGGCCACATTATGCTCTGACAGATTGGTGCTAATACTACTTTAACGTGCCAGGAATCCTTTTGCTTTCTCAGTTTCAAGCACTGTACACCTGGTGCAAGCTGATTGGTTGAGAGTTGAGATCATGTTCAGACTACAATACACCGGTCAATTAATTCATTCACTTTCTGCCGCTTATCCAGGTCCAGGGTCATGGTAACAGCAGGCAAGGACCTCAGCCCCCACTTCTCTATCCTCGGTCAAGTCCTCTAACTCTTCCTGAGGGATCCTGAGGCATTTCCAAGACAGTCTGGAAATATAATCCCTTCAGCATGTCCTGGGTCTTCCTCAGGGCTTCCTCCGGTTGGACGCGTCTGGAAGATGGGGCAGTGGTGAGCACAGCTAACCAAAAAGTTAGCTTTAATAACAGTTAATCCGCTAACTGAAAAGTTAACTTTTATGAAGCTAAACCAATAAACCCCTAAAAAAAATTTAGCAGAAGTTACAGATAACAGCTAAATGATAACTTTCAGTATTGACTTCAGTACACTAACAGCTACTAACACCATAACAAGCCAGTGCTTCTATGTCAGATCAGCCCCCTCTCAGCAAAAGAGACCTGGTAATCAGAGAGAAAGGAATGAGAAGTGCTAACAGAAGTGGGAAGAGAAAAAACCTCTTTCTCTTTACACCATACAGACCTGCTGGCATATCACCCAAAATTAGTGCATTACTTTAAAACTAAAGTATATAGCTGATAGTTTCACTTTGTAAAACTACAGACAGTCAATTTCAATAACTTGTCTGGAATTAGTTTGTTTAAATTTCAACCATAAGTCAAAACTGTCTGCTTGTGCATGATTTGGGTGATATGCTGGCAAGTCTGTATGGTGTGAAGAGAAATCCCCCCCGCCCTTGCTTCCTTGCTCTCTGATAGTCAGCTCTCCTCTGCCTACAAAGGATAGAGCTGTACCTCTCATAGCTGTCTGTCTGCTGTAAAACATGTAACAGGCAGGCACTAGGCACCTTTGATTTCAGACTTCAAAAATTTTTTTAACTGTGATGGCCCTTTCACATTGAATACTTCAGGCCAATCCGTCAACGTGTCCCAATCCGTCGACGCATGACATCAGATGCGTCACTTCGGAAGCGGCAAGGGGGCGGAGATTGCCACGTCACACTCTGGCTGTTTCCACACCCGGAAAAAAATTCAGCGATCGCCATCTTGAATTTGGGTCACCTGAACCACAAAAGAAACTTTAAAAAAACAGCAGTAGAACGATTCTCCCATCACCCTGCTGGGAGAAGCTTTTTTTTAGCTACGACTTGGTGGGATATCGATCGAACCGCGACAGCCGGGGTGATGGAGCAAACCCACTCAGTCCAAAATCTCCCACTTTTTGGATATATGCGAAGTCCCAGTTTGCCCAGCAGAGTTTAGTTCTGCAGCTTTATCAAGGTGAGAATAATGTAAAAAGTAAAACGTGACATTTACTGAACTTCTGTGAAGGTTTAATGATCGGCTAACGTTAGCTTAGCCTTTTAGCACAGTTGATCTGAGTGAACACTTTAATTTCTAAATGGTTCAGTCTTTTTTATTTTTACCAAATAAAGCTACAGCTTTTTTCAGACACCACAAAAGCTCAACTTTAAATAACTTATTTTTTCGGGCGTTTTTTCCATCATTTTTTTCCCGCTGTTTAGTGTTTCTTTATATTTAAAGAAATATTTTTATTTGTCCCAATCAGGAACATTTGCTGTGCAGACAACCAAACATCCACTGATGAGCTGAACACCACGAAGTCCAGTCGAAAGAAAACATCTCTACTCTTCAAAATAGGACAAAAGTGTCTTCAGCAACACCACCAGAGTTCAAAGCTGCAGAAGAGACCTTCATCTGGTCCCGAGAATCCAGCATAACATCACCTGCTTCTAAATAAAAGGCTCTTTCAACAGCAACTATTTTATTATTTTTTAAAAAGCTGTTTCATTTTATATTTTAACAATGGATCATTAAAAATGTCCACGAAATCAAAGTCAAAAGACATTTGCACAAGTAGAAGCTCTCCACTTATTGTGCTCAAATTCATATTTTAGAAATGACTCTGTCCTGATAACATTAAAGGCAATTACATATTTTGGCGAAATTACAAGTTGAAATGACCATTAAAAAAAAATCATCATGAGGTTTATGTCACAGAAATCCTACTTTACAATCACACTGCAGTCATTGTTAAATTATTTCCTGTTGCATTTATAATAAACATTTGTATTTATTTACAGTGTCTGTTTTTCTGGTTGAAATGAGATATAAATAATCTACCAGACTTAAAAAAATGTACAAATTTCCATGTTATTTTGTCTAAAAATAAATGTCCATGGTTCCTTATGTTAAACAAGAAATTATCTAATCTGAAATAACAGGTGGTTTTAATTTACAGATGAAAGGTTTCTAAAGAACCATTTATTGATTTATTTAGCTATTTTAATTACAAATGTTCTAAACTTTTTTTAACAGTAATCAGAAATTCTGAGGTAACAAACAACAACAAAAAACATTTTGAAGGATTTTTCTTCAGAAAACTGCTCCATAAATGAGGAGTCCTGTGACACGTATGTTTTGCACAGATCAGTGGTTTCTGTACCAATCCATTTTGTAGAGATCAGTGGTTTCTACACTGATCCATTTTGTAGAGATCAGTGGTTTCTGCCACTCGTCTTCCGTGTTTTGGCGCGACGCATCATTCCTATTGGACAACGCAAAGGTACGTCACAGCTCAGAGCATCGAAAGTTGGCTTCGATTGAACTTTAACTGCTTCAGCCTGCTGACAAGCAGCAATGCACGCTCCTGTCAGAAGCGTCGGTTTAGCTCGGCTTTTGACGCAATGCTTCTGACGCATCTAAAAAGCAATGCGTCTCATTGAAAATAATGCTTTTTAGACCGATTTTTGACACATCTGACGTATTCAGTGTGAAAGGCCCATTAAGCTTTATTCACTACTTATTCACTCGTATGCCTGCAAAAATATGTTAGTGGTCTAAAAATGATCAGACCTACATTTATCGGAAGCTAATTGGTCCGCTGATGGTTTTCAAAGTTATCTGTTAATAAAAACATTAGCTTTGATATTAGCATTAGCAGTTAACGGATTGGCAGAACTGTGCCCACCACTGGCAGGGGGCATCCTCAGGAGATGCTTGAACCACCTCAGCTGTCTCCTTTTGACGCCACTAAAAGCAGCAGCTCTACTCTGAGTCCCTCCAGTATATATGAGTTTCTCACCATGTCCCTCAGAACGTTCATGAGCACAGGTGCAGATAGGAGGGTAAATCAACTGGTAAATGGAGAGTCTCACCTTCTGGTTAATGTGTAAGGAACATAGCAAACTGAGCTGTTTTTAAGCCCAGTATTTCCCACCAATCAAATAGCAACGTGCCCTCGGACACACCCCAGGCGCTGAAATGCATTCCTCTGTGCAACTTATTCTTCAATATGCAATCAAAATAGGGCCATTTATCTTTCATTATATGATGCCTAAACAGTTTCTTGTCATTTGATTGGTGGATTCTATGTTATGTGACAGCCATTAATTGTCCCAATGCATACATGTTTGGACTATCTGCTGTTCATTTTTCTCTAATCTATTTCACCCTATTGCATGCCTCCATTAGTTTTTCATAAAAAAAAAAAAATGTTTCCATGAAATGTGAGAGTTAAATCAAGCAGCCAGTGCTCATGAGGACATCTTTAGCAGCTGTAGAAGCCCTGTGTAATGAGGAATTGCATAAGTTCTTATCATGAATTTTTGCTGGAGTGAAGAAAGTAGGCATGTTACCATACACAGCTAAGAGCTCCTCAGGCTCTCGCTCTGATTCTGCAGTGTGTCAGCTGAGCTGGCTGCCAGACAGAACTACTTTGTCCCACTCCAATTTCCCTCCAATTTCTGCTTCAAGAAGAAACACCTCTCTAATTTTAAGTAAAATATCAATAAAATAAATGAAATGATGCAGATCTATTTAGGTGTCATACAAAACAAATAATGAATGTTTTCTATGTGTGCAATGGAAAAAAAATTAACAATCCTTGACAGATGGAATGTAGGCATGTATGATGTGGACAAAAAAAAAATATCTCAGTATTATTTGTGACTTTGACAATGGCAATAATTATACAATATTCTTCATAAATGTGTCTGTAAAAGTCTTAGTACTAGTCTGCATTGATTGTTGCTTACTATAGACACTAATACACACAATGTATAAGGAAAATGGCTCTTATTTATTTCATTTAAATATAAAGATAAAAGTAAAAACAAAAGAAAAACATTAATCACAAGTACACATATTGAAAGTTCTTTCAGCTTCTCCTTTTTTTTACTCGAGGTCACCACAGCAGATCCAGGATGGAGTACAAATATTACTTGTCTCAAATAAAGTTTGTCAAGTGTTTTATGCCTGCTGATTTAAGCTTTTCTTGGGGATCATAGTTTCAAAGCTTTTCATATTCTTCATATTCCTTGCTGTGATTAGGTCACAGCTGGTGAAACAAGTTCATTGTTGAGCTGTTTTTAACAGCAAAGAGGTCATCTTCATCTGTCTTTTGAAATCAAAACCACCCCCACTGTAGTCAGGTTGATCCACATCACACAACTAAGTCCTACCTAAGTCCTAGGTAGACTAGGACTTAGGTAGGACTTAGGTTCCATCTTTCCACTCATGCGCATATTCTCCCCATTGCACTCATAAACATTCAATATTTCTGTACTGGAACACAACACTACCACCATCTATATTATAATAGCCAAGTGGCCTTTGTGTGAGTGTAGAAATCATTATCGAAAGTTTAATTTATTACCACCCTTGAAAAATGTCAGCTACCTAGTAGCTCGGTAGCTATGTCAGCTATGTAGTAGCGTTGCTTGTTGATCCCCACAGACAAATGGCTGACATGGATGAGATATTTAAAATTCATGATGGCTCAATATCCAGTTTTATTTGGAATGCCTTTGGGCTATATGTGTATCAAATTTTACGCTATTATCGCAAAAATGCACAATTGTTTGGGTCAAGGATGAATGCTGCAAAAATGGAAAATTAATAGCGCTAATATTTTTGGAGAAATTAATGATATTAGCTAAGAAGAGTGAGCAAAGGACATTGTGTGCAATGCACCATGGGAGTTCGGTGTTTTGGGGTTTAAATCTTGCTATTGTGGTTCATGTTAGTTTAACAGTGTTGTTAGTGTTATTGATTTATTGTGTTTTTTGTAATTCAACTGGTTTAGTTTACTGAAGTGTCATATTGCCATTACCATGAGTGAGAAGTGTAGTGCATTTGATGTCTTCCACCACCGTCTCTGTTTGTGGGTGTGTAAAAATAAAAGCACCTGCTTGTGGCACAATGTAGAAAAGACAAAAAGCTCTGGCTCAGATTTTGTTCTTCCACCCAGCTTGCCACAATATATTAAAAGAAATGTCCTGGACTCTATGGTGGCGGTGGCAGAGAAGAGGACACTGGACAAACTGCTGGCCATTATGGATGATGACAGTCATCTTCTGCACACACTCATCAGCCACAGACTGCTCCTTCCCAAGTACAAGGCCAACAATTTTTCAATTTCAATTTATTTTCATTTATATAGCGCCAAATCATGCAGCACAGTGGCTTAGTGGTTAGTACTGTTGTGTCACAGCGAGAAGGTCATGGGATTCAATTCCCACCTGTGGCCTTTCTGTGTGGAGTTTGCATGTTCTCCCCATGTTTGCATGGGTTTCCTCTGGGTGCTCCAGTTTCCTCCCACATCCAAAGACATGCAGGTTAGGTGGATTGGATTCTTTAAATTGTCCATAAGTGTGTGTGTGGGTGTGACTATGTTTGTTTGTGGCCCTGTGACAGACTGGTGTTCTGTCCTGGGTGTACCTTGCCTTGCGCGCTATGACTACTGGATAGGCTCCAGACCCCCGCCACCCTTAATTGGACTCAGCAGTTGAAGATGAGTGTGTGTGTGTGTGTGTGTGTGTGTGTAGTGCCAAATCACAATCAAGCCGCTTCACAAGTAAGGTCTAACCTTATTAACTCCTAGAGCAAGCACACAGGCGACAGTGGTAAGGAAAAACTCCCTCTGATGATTTGAGGAAGAAACCTCAAGCAGACCAGACTCAAAGGGGTGACCCTCTACTTGGGCCATGCTAAATGGTAAATGGACTGCATTTATATAGTGCTTTTCCATCTGCATCACACACTCAAAGTGCTTAAATATGCTACCAACACAATAGATAATACAGGAAATTATACAGGAAATTTTGGGAAATTTTTGGATTGAACAGACTGAAAAATCCCTTTGTCCCCCAGGCCATCAGAGTGTACAACTCCTCACTTAGGGCCCTGTCCCACTGGCGTTTAGGAGGATTTGCGTATGGATTGTGCACAAAATTGGCCCATATTCACCAAACATCCACAATATCCGTGTAACATGCCTGTATTGTTGTGAAAGTGTAGTGACACGGACCCACAACAGGGGGCGTAAATGAACGGTCAATAGATGAGCCAAAAAGTAACAATTTAATGTTGTGAAATGTGCACAATGAAATACAGACAATCTCAGAATATAATTACAGTCAAATCACAAAGGTGACGTGTGGGCAGGCTCGAGGATAGAAGACGTCTGTCCTGAGAAGAGCCGGAACCACACGATTTCCGCCGCCTCCGAACCTGGTGAATACTGGAGCTGCCAAGTCCCGAATTCCCAGGTGATCACCGTCCCCGACTGTCGGATCTGGTACTGCTGGCGAGAACAAAGACAGTCAAGTGTAGGTGTGTGCACAGCCAGTAACAATAACGGTGGGAATGCCATCTCCACCTCTCACTCAATATGTAGCAGAGTACCGCAGTGATCCCTCAGAGGAAAAGAGTGCCGTCCTGCACTCACTCAGCCTCCACAGGAAGAGGGACCAGTACTCCTGCAAACACTCACAATATACAGCTTATTAGTAACACAAATGGCTGAGGATATTACCTCCAATGAAGTACAATATCTCGGCAACGAGGTGGAGATGACGTCTGGTCTTTATGGAGTGAGATGATGTTGAGTAGATGGGTGACAGCTGTCAAGAGATAATGAGTGACAGCTGTCACCCCCGGCTGTGTCCGTGGCGGCAGCGCCCTCTCGTGCCTGAAGCCCGCACTTCAGGCAGGGCGCCCACTGGTGGTGGGCCAGCAGTACCTCCTCTTCTGGCGGCCCACACACAACAGGACCCCCCCTCAAGCTTGTTCCAGGCTTGTTCGGGTGACGGTGGTAGAAGTCGGCCAGGAGGGCCGGATCCAGGATGAAGCTCCTCTTCACCCAGGAGTGTTCTTCGGGTCCATACCCCTCCCAGTCCACCAAGTACTGGAACCCCCGGCCCATCCGACGGACGTCCAGGAGCCGGTGCACCATCCAAGCCGGCTCCCTGTCGATGGTCCGAGCAGGAGGCGGTGCCGGTCCGGGAGCACAGAGGGGTGAGGTGTGGTGAGGCTTGATTCATGAAACGTGAAAAACCGGATGGATCCGCAGTGAAGCCGGGAGTTGGAGCTTCACTGCGGCAGGACTAAGGACTTTGAGGATCTTGAATGGTCCGATATATCTGTCCTGAAGTTTCGGGGAGTCCACCTGGAGGGGGATGTCCTTTGTGGAAAGCCACACCTCCTGCCCGGGCTGGTAAGCAGGGGCCGGGGATTGCCGGCGGTCTGCATGGGTCTTCGCCCTCGTCCGGGCCTTCAACAAGGCAGAACGGGCGGAGCGCCACACCCGACGGCACTTCCGCAGGTGGGCCTGGACCGAGGGCACACCGACCTCTCCCTCCACCACGGGAAACAACGGGGGCTGATACCCCAAACACACCTCAAGGACACCTGGCTGTTATGCGCATACTCGATCCAGGCCAGATTTTTACTCCAGGCCGTCGGGTGTGCGGACGTTACACAGCGTAGAGCTTGCTCCAACTCCTGACTGGCCCGTTCTGCCTGTCCATTGGTCTGCGGATGATACCCGGACGAGAGGCTCACAGTAGCCCCCAGTTCCCGGCAGAAGCTCCTCCAGATGTGTGAGGAGAACTGGGGACCACGATCTGAGACGATGTCGGTGGGTATCCCATGCAGACGGACGACGTGGTGGACCAGGAGGTCTGCTGCCTCCTGGGCTGTTGGGAGCTTCGGGAGGGCCACGAAGTGGGCCGCCTTGGAGAATTGGTCCACTATCGTGAAGATGGTGGTGTTGCCCTGGGACGGCGGGAGGCCCGTGACGAAATCCAGGCCGATGTGGGACCAGGGGCGATGAGGCACAGGTAATGGCTGGAGAAGTCCTTGGGACCTTTTATGGTCTGCCTTGCCCCTGGCACAGGTGGTGCAGGCCTGGATGTATTCCCGGACGTCGGCCTCCATAGACGCCCACCAGAAGCGCTGCCGGACAACTGTCACGGTTCTTCGCACCCCTGGATGACAGGAGAGCTTGGAACCGTGACAGAAGTCCAAGACTGCAGCTCTAGCCTCTGGTGGGACGTACAACCGGCTCTTCGGACCTGTTCCTGGGTCCGGGCTTCGTGCCAGGGCCTCCCGGATGATCTTCTCCACGTCCCAGGTGAGGGTGGCCACGATAGTGGACTCAGACAGGATGGGCTCCGGTGGATCCGACAGTGCAGTCTTGACCTCCTCTTCGTGTACCCGGGACAAGGCATCCGACCTCTGGTTCTTGGTCCCGGGGCGATAAGTGATCCGGAAGTCAAAACGCCCGAAGAACAGTGACCAGCGGGCTTGCCTGGGGTTCAGCCGCTTGGCGGTCCTGATATACTCCAGGTTCCGATGGTCAGTGAAAACCGTGAACGGCACAGACGCTCCCTCCAACAGGTGTCTCCACTCCTCAAGAGCCTCTTTCACCGCAAGGAGTTCTCGATTGCCGACGTCATAGTTCCGTTCAGCCGGGGTCAACCTGCGTGAAAAGTAGGCACACGGGTGAAGAACCTTATCGGTCTCTCCGCTCTGGGATAGCACGGCTCCTATCCCTGAGTCAGAGGCGTCCACTTCAACCACGAACTGGCGGCTAGGGTCGGGCTGCACCAAAACTGGCGCAGTAGAGAACTGTCGTTTCAACTCCTTGAACGCGGCTTCGCACCGATCCGACCAGGTGAAGGGGACTTTTGGAGAGGTCAGGGCTGTCAGGGGGCTAACTACCTGACTGTAGCCCTTAATGAACCTCCTATAGAAATTAGCGAAGCCGAGGAACTGTTGCAGCTTCCTACGGCTTGTTGGTTGGGGCCAATC
This sequence comes from Thalassophryne amazonica, assembly GCF_902500255.1. NCBI lineage: Eukaryota > Metazoa > Chordata > Actinopteri > Batrachoidiformes > Batrachoididae > Thalassophryne > Thalassophryne amazonica. The sequence continues at coordinate 73,940,064 of NC_047115.1, forward strand.
TCTCACCGCCGCAACCTTGGCCGGATCAGGGGCGACGGAGTTAGAGGAGATGATAAACCCCAGGAAGGACAAAGACGTGCGGTGAAACTCGCACTTCTCACCCTTCACAAACAGTCGGTTCTCTAATAACCGCTGCAGGACCTGACATACATGCTGGACATGGGTCTCAGGATCCGGAGAAAAGATGAGAATATCGTCCAGATATACGAAGACGAATCGGTGCAGGAAGTCCCACAAGACGTCGTTAACCAAGGCTTGGAACGTCGCGGGGGCGTTGATGAGGCCGAACGGCGTGACCAGGTACTCAAAGTGACCTAACGGGGTGTTAAATGCCGTCTTCCATTCGTCTCCCTTCCGGATCCGAACCAGGTGATACGCATTTCTAAGATCCAGCTTAGTAAAGATTTTGGCTCCATGCAGGGGGGTGAACACGGAATCCAACAATGGCAACGGGTATCGGTTGCGAACCGTAATCTCATTCAGCCCCCTGTAATCAATGCATGGACCGAATCCGCCATCTTTCTTGCCCACAAAAAAGAAACCTGCCCCCATCGGGGAGGTGGAGTTCCGGATCAGCCCGGCAGCTAATGAGTCCCGGATGTAGGTCTCCATTGATTCGCGCTCAGGTCGTGAGAGGTTGTACAGCCTGCTGGATGGGAACTCAACGCTTGGAACCAAAACAATGGCACAATCGTACGGACGGTGCGGGGGAAGGGTGAGTGCCAGATCCTTGCTGAAGACGTCAGCAAGATCGTGGTACTCAACCGGCACTGCCGTCAGATTGGGAGGGACTTTGACCTCCTCCTTAGCCTGTAAACCGGGAGGAACCGAGGATCCTAAACACACCCGATGGCAGGTTTCGCTCCACTGAACCACCACCCCAGACGGCCAATCAATCCGGGGATTGTGCTTCAACATCCATGAGAAGCCCAAAATCACGCGGAAGGCAGAAGGAGTTACAAAAAACTCAATCTCCTCCCGATGGTTTCCAGACACCACCAGAGTTACTGGTTGTGTCTTGTGTGTGATTAAAGGGAGGAGGGTGCCATCTAGTGCCCGCACCTGCAATGGCGAAGGAAGCGTGACCAGAGGGAGCCCTACCTCCCTTGCCCATCTGCTGTCTAGCAAATTCCCTTCTGACCCCGTGTCCACCAGTGCTGGGGCTTGAAGGGTTAAATCCCCGCTCAGGATTGTAACTGGGAGTCATGTGGCAATCTGTGTGTGTCTCACGTGAATGTTTTGACCCCCCCTTAGCCCAGTCTCTGAGGGCGGTTGTTGTTGTGGCCGTTTGGGGCAGTTTTTCTGTGTGTGCTCCTTTGAGCTGCAGAGAAAACACTCCCCACGGATCAGCCTCCTCATTGTGGCCCTGTGCGTTTCCCTATCAACGTCAGCAGGGGGAGCTGTTGCCCCACAGAGCACTGCGGCTGTGGAGCGTGGGGAGGGTGGCCCCTTTTCGAACCCGGAAGGGAGAGGGGCGGCGCGTATCCGGCCACGTCCTTCGCCTCGCTCCCGACGGCGTTCCTCCAACTGATTGTCTAATCGTATAACGAGATCGATAAGCCCATCTAAATCCCGCGGTTCCTCCTTAGCTACCAGATGCTCCTTCAGGACAAACGACAGTCCGTTTATGAAGGCGGCGCGGAGCGCAACGTTATTCCAGCTGGACCTCGCAGCCGCGATGCGGAAGTCGACTGCATATTCGGCTGCACACCGGCGCCCCTGTCGCATTGACAGCAGCATTGTTGAAGCGGTCTCTCCTCTGTTAGGGTGATCAAACACTGTTCTGAACTCCCCCACAAACCCAGTGTATGCTGATAACAACCGTGAGTTCTGTTCCCAGAGCGCCGTAGCCCAGGCGCGTGCTTTACCCAATATGTAGCAGAGTACCGCAGTGATCCCTCAGAGGAAAAGAGTGCCGTCCTGCACTCACTCAGCCTCCACAGGAAGAGGGACCGGTACTCCTGCAAACACTCACAATATACAGCTTATTAGTAACACAAATGGCTGAGGATATTACCTCCAATGAAGTACAATATCTCGGCAACGAGGTGGAGATGACGTCTGGTCTTTATGGACTGAGATGATGTTGAGTAGATGGGTGACAGCTGTCAAGAGATAATGAGTGACAGCTGTCACCCCCCGCTGTGGCCGTGGCGGCAGCGCCCTCTCGTGCCTGAAGCCCGCACTTCAGGCAGGGCGCCCACTGGTGGTGGGCCAGCAGTACCTCCTCTTCTGGCGGCCCACACACAACATGTATGAGTCGGCCGTCATCCGAACACGTCCGTGATCATCCACAGAGGCACGCATGTCTGCAGCCAGGATTTTTGAGCTACTCAAAAATCTGGATGCGGATAACATCCACCTTACATACTCAATACATACTCAATTCATCTACAATACATACTCCCTCTATGCGCTGTATATCTGCCATTATCCGTTGATATCTGCAACTGACAGGGATTTGTGGCTTGGCAGCGGGCCGGGACAGTGTGTAAAACAGATATATATCGTGCCTATCACATCCACATCACAAACAAACTAAAATATGTTGTAGCGACTGCATACAAATTGGCCACGAATAAAGTGTTTTTATTACATCTGCTTTGCAGCTGATTTGCGGACAATCTGTGAATGCCTAACAAACACGTCATGTAAACCCAAAGTACTATATGTGGCAGAAAGCGACATACATGCCAGTCAGTGCCGGTCCGGCTGTGTAAATCCACAAAGATGCAATAGCTGCTGCAATCCAGGACTTTTATTTAACACCAACAAAAGGAAGAGTTGCTGTTTAGCCACAACTCACGCTGAAGTCTGCTCTCACTGACACTCTAAAAAAAAAACACGTCTCACACCCCGAGCGGCTTCCCCCCTCCTGCTCCCCAAACTCATGAACAGTTAACCCTCACATGACAACAACAACATTAACTCTGTGATCAACTTGTAAAGTACAATAAATGCTCCAGAGGCTGTATTGTTGGTGTGAATAGTGATCCCGACGGCCCGAGTGAGCTACTTTTATGACCACAATGAAGATGCCGTGTACGCGCAACATGTGCGTGATGCATTCATAATACACCTGTAATACAGCTGTGATAATCTCAATGTGTCGGATCAGTTTCCTCTCTACATGCGCTGTATAACCGTGATTGCTCATCATATATTCGCTGTATATTATTAATATATCCGTAATTCATACTGGGACATTTGTCATTTTGGCCATTTTTGTTGCGGACGACAACGAACGCCCGTACTTTGTATACTCAATGCATGCGCAATTAATCCTATCCCCAGTGGGACAGGGCCCTTAGGGAGAGAAGGAGTAACAGGAAGACATGGGATGGGAAGGAGAGGAACAGCAGTAGCCAGTAAGACAGTAGCAGGCATTATTTCTGGTATTTATTTTTGTATTTACATTTTGCAAATAGTTTTTTCAACTTTGGTACTCTGTGTGCTTCTTACCCTGTGTGCTGCTATACAACTGAAACCTCAATTTCCCTGATGGAGTCTTCTCAAGGGATTAATGCAGTTCTATCTAATATAATGTAATATAATCTAAACTAACTATTCTAAATGACTGTGACCTTTATTCACCAAAAGCCAAGAGTTATATGCCCCATTATAAAGTGATATACTACTTCATATGTGTGTATTATAGTAACCAAATGTGCATAATTTCACCAATTCCTCATAATCATGATAGATGTAGTGCAAAGTGTGGACCAAATTAGATCATGAAACAATTTGAGTTGTTTTATTCACACAGGGCACACAGGAGTGAAGACAGTACTACCAGTGCATGCAGGTGGAAACATGATCTTATTGTTGTGAAAGTGTAGTGACACGGACCCACAACAGGGGGCGCAAATGAACGGTCAATAGATGAGCCAAAAGGTAACAATTTAATGTTGTGAAACGTGCACAACGAACATACAGACAATCTCAGAATATAATTACAGTCAAATTACAAAGGTGACGTGTGGGCAAGCTCGAGGATAGAAGACGTCTGTCCTGAGAAGAGCCGGAACCACACGATTTCCGCCCCCACAGAACCTGGTGAATACTGGAGCCGCCAAGTCCCGAATTCCCAGGTGATCACCGTCCCCGACTGTCGGATCTGGTACTGCTGGCGAAGAACAAAGACAGTCAAGTGTGGGTGTGTGTACACCCAGTAACAACAGCGGTGGGAATGCCACCTCCACCTCTCACTCAATATGTTGCAGCGGTCTCAGATGAAAAGGAGCGCCGTCTTGCACAGCCTCCACAAAAACGACCGGTTCTCCTGCAAACACTCACAATAACAGATTTATAAATCTCACAAAAAGGCTGAGAGTATTACCTCCAATGAAGTATGATAACTCGGCGATGAGGTGGAGATGACGTCTGGTCTTTATGGAGTGCGATGATGAAGAATGTGTGACAGCTGTCAGGAATTAATGAGTGACAGCTGTCACTCCCGGCTGTGTCCGTGGCGGCAGCGCCCTCTCGTGCCTGAAGCCCGCACTTCAGGCAGGGCGCCCTTTGGTGGTGGGCCAGCAGTACATCCTCTTCTGGCGGCCCACACAACAGGACCCCCCCCTCAACGGGCGCCTCCTGGCGCCCGACCAGGCTTGTCCGGGTGTCTGCGGTAGAAATCGGCCAGGAGGGCCGGGTCCAGGATGAAGCTCCTCTTCACCCAGGAGCGTTCTTCGGGTCCATACCCTTCCCAGTCCACCAAGTACTGGAACCCCCGGCCCATTCGACGGACGTCCAGGAGCCGGCGCACTGTCCAAGCCGGCTCCCCGTCAATGATCTGGGCAGGAGGCGGCGCCGGACCGGGAGCACAGAGGGGTGAGGTGTGGTGAGGCTTGAGTCTGGACACATGAAAAACCGGGTGGATCCTCAGTGAAGCTGGGAGTCGGAGCTTCACTGCGGCAGGACTGAGGATTTTGAGGATCTTGAAAGGTCCAATGTACCGGTCCTTCAACTTGGGGGAGTCCACTTGGAGGGGGATGTCCTTCGTGGATAGCCACACCTCCTGCCCGGGCTGGTAAGCAGGGGCCGGGGATCGCCGGCGGTCTGCATGGGTCTTCGCCCTCGTCCGGACCTTCAACAAGGCAGAACGGACGGAGCGCCACACCCGATGGCACTTCCGCAGGTGGGCCTGGACCGAGGGCACACCGACCTCTCCCTCCACCACGAGGAACAACGGGGGCTGATACCCCAAACACACCTCAAATGGGGAGAGGCCGGTGGCGGAAGACACCTGGCTGTTATGCGCATACTCGATCTAGGCCAGATGGTTACTCCAGGCCGTCGGGTGCGCGGATGTGACGCAGCAGAGTGTCTGTTCCAGTTCCTGGTTGGCCCGCTCTGCCTGTCCGTTCGTCTGTGGATGGTACCCGGACGAGAGGCTCACGGTGGCCCCCAGTTCCCTGCAGTCGGTCCACTATCGTGAAGATGGTGGTGTTGCCCTGGGACGGCGGGAGGCCCGTGACGAAATCCAGGCCGATGTGGGACCAGGGGCGATGAGGCACAGGAAGCGGTTGGAGTAGTCCTTGGGCCTTCCTGTGGTCAGCCTTTGTTGGGTATTTTCTCCTCCAAACATTTTTAAAACCTTTAACAAGATAAACAGAGTCAAGAAACACCAGTGAGACAGAAAGTCAAATTTTACGCGCGGAGTGCGGCCAGGCTGTACACCAAGGCTACACTAAAGTCTGGCCTGCTTTTCCGCTCTTTTTATTAAGAGACGCCCTCATCACATAAACAAAAAACTTGTCCTAAGGGTGGGGGTGATGACGCAAGACAAGTTTCTTCCCGTAACATAAACGCATACGTCAATAAGTGCAGCTGTAAGGAAGGACACTTTCTTTTACACAGGTCAGCACATCTCGTTCGTCTGTTGCAGTTATCAGCTGTTCTGCATCTGCCTGAAGTGTCCTGTCCTTCACACTCCTTCACACTAAGCACCACATCACAACAGTCAAAACGTTCTCTTACTCCCAGTCGTTAAGAGGCTGCGAAAACAAAGTTATATTATAATAATAAGTACATCCAGCCCTTCATTCCCAGCTCAGATTGACCCCAGAGTGCTAAAACAAAATTGAATTCTCAGGCTTGGTTAAGACAGGTGCAAAACAGCACAACACCGTTCTCATGAGAAAGAAGACGAAGGTACAAATGTTTAACAGTGATAACATATATATATATATAAAATCCTTAACATTTCCCACCTGTTTATCACCTGTTAAACATACAGTAGGCATCACCCAGCTTAGTTAGTTAGTTTATTAACTTAATCTATTCTGTCTACGTTTTTATTAATTGAACACCACCAACAGATGGAAGATTCGAATCCAGCTGCTATTTGATCAACCAGTTTATACTCGTCAGGCACTCCTCTGGGGACTCCTATTGCGTCAATATATGTTGGATTTCCTACTCCTTTCCAATCTCTTTTTACTCTATGTCTGGCTATGCCTTTCTGCCAATCCTCAGGAATAAGAGAGGCTGCATATGTCGTAACGTCTTCAGGGGTCATGGGTAACAATAATGATATTAATGCACAATAACCTGACACATTTCGTGGCAGTCTGTCAAAGATTCTGTTATCACCACACCACCACCATACATCACTCCTACTGACTGGTATAAATGAACTGTTTTTTCTGTATTATTCGACTACACCACTTGTCTTATTACTTTTTCAGCTAAAGCTTCATAGGCTAAGAGTGTGTTAACTCATCACGTCAACAGTTCAAGCTTGAACTGGAGTTGTGAGCTTTTCAATATCATCATAATTCTCAGTACAGTCATTACAGTTTTCTCCACTAAGGTCTGACTGTTTCAATGCTTGATATTTTGGCATAGTTTGTTGGAAGGCCAGATTACACTGTACAAATGTATTTGACACCATTTTGCCAACCATTGTTTTGATATAAGGGATCACACAACACATGCAAAGTCCAATCAGAATTAGGACTATAATAACTGGTGTCACCATTTTCAATAGTAACTGCCAACATGGTCCTGAAGTCAACCAGGACCAGGGATTCCACCGGTTCACGGCTAGGGTGTCTTTATGCATTGCATCACGAAGTTTATTCAGCTCTTCCAATGCGTCCTGCATATCCACTGAATGAATGGAGTCTGGGATGAAAGTACAGCATGTTGTGTTCAGCAGAACACAAACTCCTCCCTGTGAACCAGTAAGCAAGTCTAAAACCATGCGATTTTGCATCACCATGGTACGTAAAGCATCTATTTCAGTGTTTTGAGCTGCTACTATTTTTTTAGTTACATTCATGAACAGACCCAATCGATAATTCAGAGTTTCAATCATTAATGAATTTTTTCCCACTCCTATCCAGGGGAACAATGAATGTGCTATTTTATCTCCTACAGACCACAATTTTTTGGTCCTTTAGTACATCCGAGCCCCACATGTGATCATGTGGTAACACATCTGGGTATATCAATCTCCTCCGTCTGGTGCTGCCATTCTTCTCTGTGGAGGTCCTACCACATATGTATGGTCAGTCACCTGGGTAGATGCACACACACCACCCCAATTTGGTGGGAGACTCATGTACAGTCTGGAACCATAAAGCCAATAGATGTCATCATACACCGGAGTACCATTTATAGGTGGTAGCAAAAACTTACTAACATAAGCACATGATTCATCCGTTCCCCATGGACAGGAGCCTGTATAATTACATCCCCGTCCAATGTGATGAAGATAAGTACCATCCACATATTATGTTTTGGTTAGGCTTAAATTATTTGATAAAACATACGTTTGGGTACACAGACGTTTCTTAATTTTACCTACATTTTTATTCCCTGTCCCGTAAAAGCAAATTGGGAATGGCCGTTGTGATGACAATTTAACGTGATGATATTTTTGCATTTCCCTTCAGTCTAGTCAATGGAGCAGCACTTGGGCACGCTTGTACGTCCTCTGTTGAAATCCCTATCATATAAGTGGTTGCACTGAGGCAAGTGGTGTTACATCTTATCAGATTTGCTGAGAACTGCTGCCCCCGAAATACAGTTTGATTATGCATCCGTATGATAAGACATTCTGTCACCCTAGCAGGGTACGGTTTAGCCGTCAGAGCTGGGTGTGTTGAGGATATAGGTATCTGTGAACAAACATAACAATTAGTAACGTAATTCCATTCCACCAGGCCAGGAATCCGAGGAGCACGAAACACACTAAGATCACAACGCAACCGGCTGCCCTACCAACAGTCCGGCAGCGGCGGCGCTGAGCACGCCGCTCCGGGGTCTGCTGTAGTTCAGTCATGATTGCTAGGATACAGTGTTGTTAACCACCTCACCTAATAGTGCAAGGATCTCCCTGCTTCACTGGCATTGAGACAATCTATTGCTAATTAAATAGACTCCCTTTGTAGCCAGACTTCCCCTTCCACTGTGGAGGCCGCCAACACACGCTGTATCTTACAGTGATGTATCCACGTTGATCTCTCCGCTATCTTTACTGCAGTTGGTGTTGTTAACAGCACTTGGTATAGACCTTCCCAACGAGGACTGGACTCTGATGAACACCCAGTCTCCTGGCTAGACTACTGGAAGGCCGTCCTGTGGAAGATCAAAATTATTCGGCAGTAAATGTGTTTAAGTTATCTCTTTCTGTGTTAATGTCTTTTTCATAAAATTTGCTAATGTTTGTTCCTCATCTGCTGTTTTAGTATCCATGTCAAAATTGGTAGACGATATGGTCGTCCATAAAGTATCTCAAATGGTGTTAACCCTGATGGTGTTGGTGTTATTCTCATATACAATTTTACTAGGTCCAACATTCAATCCAGGTTTGTTTTGTCTCTTCTATACATTTCCTTAATCTTATTTTTATTGCGCCCTTTTATGTGCCCTTTGTCCTTTCCACTAATCCGGCACTGTGTGGTTGATAAGCACAATGATTTTTGAGATTGACCTGTAGCGCTTCTCCTACGTATTGCACTATTGTATTAACAAAATGCGCTCCATTATCTGAATAGACTGTTTCTGGTATTCCAAATCATGGAATGATGTCTTTGCACAATGCTTTAGCCACTGTAAGTGCACCTGCATGTTTTGTAGGGAACAATTCTACCCATTTTGAGAAGGCATCAATTATGACTAAACAAAATTCCTTCCCTTCATGTTTACTCAGCTGTATATAATCCATATGAATCACTTGAAAGGGATATTGTGGTGTTGGAAATTTGCCTCTTTGGGGTCTCAAATTGCCTTGTGAGTTGTGTTTTGCACATGTCATGCATGCTCTACAATGCTGTTTTGCATATGCATCGAACCCATAAAGACAAAAAATAGATTGCAATTGCGATATCATACCCCCTGATGAGACATGCGTCACGCCATGGCTCATAATAGCTGCCCATTTAAACATATTTTTTGGCAATATGGGTTTCTTTTGTGGTCATATCCGGAGGGGTGTCATATAGGAGAAAAATAGAAAGAGCTGTTGCCGCCTTTGCGGTTTTGTCAGCAACGTCATTTCCTTTTGAAACACTGTCAGAGCCTTTGGTGTGAGCCGCACATTTGCATATAGCAATTTGTTGAGGCAACTTCACAGCTTGCAGTAGGGCAGTTAGGAGAGTGGCATGAGTCACTGGCTTTCCAGATGATGTCACCATTCCACGCTCCTCCCACAGTTTTGCAAACACATGCACTGTGCTGAAAGCGTACTGGCTGTCTGTATAAATTGTTACAGCCGTACCTTTAAACAGATAGCAAGCTGCAGTTAAAGCAACTAATTCAGCTGCTTGTGCTGAAAATGACGATGGCAATGAAGCAGAATCCAATACTTCTGAATTTGTGACAACAGCATATCCAGATTGTGTTTGTCCATAAGCTTTGTCAGTGGAAGAACCATCCACATACACAATTGTACTGTTTGGGATGGGTGTGTCCTGGAGGTCTGGGCGTGCTTTCGTACAGACTGTAGCTACATCAAGACAATTGTGCGGCTCACCATCCTCAGGTAAGGGTATCAATGTGGATGGATTCAATGTCGTACAGCGCTCTACCGTAAGGTGTGGTTGTGATAATAGCAAGGACATGCACGAAAGATGTCTTGCTGGGGACAAAAGGCTCATTTTTGTCTGCAACAGAAGTGCAGAAACTGCATGTGGAACTTCCAGTGTCAACTGATGGAATAGAACAACATTACTGCTACTTTGAACAGCCATAAAGGCTGCAACAACAGCCTGTACGCATGGTGGTAGAGCACTTGCCACTGCATCCAATTTAGATGAGTAGTAGGCAACTGGCCTTAATTTTGAGCCATACACTTGAACCAAAACACTAGTCATGGACTCATTCTTACAATCAGCTGTTTGAATGAATGGTTTACTATAATCTGGTAGTGTCAAAACTGTGGATGACACTAATGTTTGTTTTACTTTTACAAAAGCTTCCTCAGCTTCTTTGTTCCATTCCAACACGGTTGACATTGAAATATCATCCTTGTACATCAAATCAGAAAGTGGACTAGTCAATTCTGCATAGCAGGGAATCCATGCCCTGCAGTAATTAGTCAGTCCAAGAAATGACATCATCTGCTTTTTGGTTTGTGGTTTTGGAGCGTGTAAAATTGCTTCCTTCCTGTCAGACAGGATCGTGCGCCCTGTGGCTGATAATTCATGTCCTAAATATTTTACTTTATCCCTACACAACTGAACTTTGTTTTTACTCACTTTGTGGCCATTATCAAATAAGAAACATAATAATGCTACTGTGTCAGTTATGCAGTTTTCTCGTGTGTCAGAGGCAATCAGAATGTCATCAACATACACTAACAGTTGGCTATCTGCCGGTGGAACGAAATTGGCTAAACATGCTGACATGACTTGAGAATAAATAGTTGGACTGTCTGCGTAACCCTGCGGTAATCTGGTGAATGTATATCGTTGTCCTTTAAAGGTAAAAGCAAACCAGAATTGACTATCTGGGTGTACTGGTACAGAAAAAAAAAAAAAAATGCATTACTGATATCTATTACAGAAAAACAACTAGAATTTAATCTCAATGAGCTTAACAGTGTGTGCGGATCTGGTACACATGGTGCTCTTTTAATCACAGCAGCATTTACTGCCTGCAGATCTTGAATCTATCTCCATCCCACTGAGGGCGGAGCCTTTTTTTACAGGAAATATGGGTCTGTTACATGGTGAATCTGGACATGGCACTATTACTCCTGCTGTTAATAAATTCTCTATTACCGGCCTGATTCCTTCAATTGCATCAGGTTTCAATGGATACTGTCTTACACATGGTCTGTATTCTGTTTTTGGTCTTATAACTACAGGTTGTGCATTTTTTATCAGTCCTACGTCTGAAGGACCTGTTGTCCACAATCCTGATGGTACAGAAGAGAGAAGATCATCCTCTTCAGGACTCAACTGAAACACTCAGGATTGTGAAGTGGACACATTAATGTGTGTTCCAGCTGTCAGCACCAATGAGACATTAACTGGCACTTTATACAATTTAGTTGATGGACTGAACTCCGTTCGTGGTCCAACTCTGCTCCAATCAGTGGCTGACAAAGCTGTTATGACTGTCAGTCCCAATTCTTGCCATTCTGTCAAATATGGTTTACAAAGTGACACATGTAATGGCATACCTGTGAATCTCAATTTTAAAACATCTTCAGTGGCACCTGTTACTGTTATGACAGCTGTTGAGTTGCCATCATGAATCAAATCGGTCATTGTCAGCTTCACAGGTGAAACATTTTTCAATTTGTTTTCATACACTGGTGTTCCTGGCAATATGCCACTATGGACTCTAAATACACTCTCAAATCTGCATCTAAACTCTATCCATGGCTCTCCTTCTTTCTGAGTTGTCCTGGTAATTTCAGTATAATTTATCTTTGGTCCTAACACACCTTTTGCACGTGTAATCATAGCTTCCACTCTTGTTTTCAAGACTGGATCATCATGTGGCAATGGTACGCCATCCTGGTCTGCAGGATTCCAGTCTCCGCGTATCTGACTCCATTTTAGGGCCACATGCTTTCATCCACACCTGTTGGACTTCAGGTCCACTAAGGTGGTAAGAACTTCTAATGTTTTCTACATCCTGCATAAATCCCTCGATATCGACATGTGGCGATGGTATCATGTCGACTGCTGCTTTGATATTATCAGCATTCCATGTTCGATATACGAGCATGGTTGATCGCTGTCCTGCTATTCCTGCACGAGGATTTGGTACTTCTGTCATAGGATAGGCACCTCCCTGGTCACTGTGTTCCACCATGGGAGGGGCTGTAGGCACTTTCGCTTGACTGCGTGTTTGTGGTTTTTCTGGTTTTTCACTTTTTACCTTAGGTTTTACTGCCAAATCATACTGTGGTGGCGGTACATCGTCATCCTCTGGTAGAGGAGATAAGGGTGTTGTTGTCACCGACGATCCAGCCGGCGGTGATTGTTGAGGCTGTTCTGGTTCTCTGTGCTGAATTATCACATCTTCTTCTGCCTTACCTACAGCTTTCTTTTTCCTTGCTTTCTCTAATCGTCGCTTCTCTGCTCCCTTCTGTCTGTTCTCTGCTTCCTCCTCCCAAAATGCCACTAAATCTGCCCCTACTTTCTGCATCTTTTTCTCATCACCTTTATGTTGCTGTTCTAACTCCTTCTTTAGCTTCTGTATGCTGATCAGGTTCAGTCGTCCGTCAAAGTCATGTTTATTAATCCAGGTCTCCAATGTTTTGTTGGTCTTGGATTTTTTTTTGCTTCCATAAATTTCCAGTCGTCAGTTGATAAATTTTCCTTATTTTTAGACGTCTTACCCCCCATTTTTATTATCCCTTGTTATAATTTGGACTTCAGACGGGGGCACACCTAGGGTGTTCTAAATCTGAAGTTTTCACACTTTCTTTGGACGTGACAATTAATTTGCCGTCGTGTGGTTGATTCCTTTCACCTCCCCGTAGGAAGCGGAATCACTTGCCTTCGCTTCCACACGCACGGTTGTCACTAACGTTGTCCAAAGTATTACACTTTCACACAGTTATTTACACTTACACAAAACACTATTTACACATAGAAACACTTTTAATAATCGTACGCGTATTCTTATGTCAGGGGAGCTCGCCCTCCCGTGAAATTTAACTAATGTCCTGCATTAGGGGACTCCGCCGTCCCTGCCAAATTTAACTACTTTTTTACAGTGCACGTATTTCTACCCGGGATTTCCTTTACGTATTAAAACAGAGGAGTCCGTATCCTCCTTCCGGAATTTAACTACTTGCGTCCCTCGCAACCGTAGAGGAGTCCGCCCTCCTTACAGAGTTTAACTGTGTTTCATTAACAGACGATTCTGCATCATCGCTTACGGAGTTTAACTGTTTTATGTGATCACTTTTATCCCCTACCGGTACGCGTATTAAAACAGAGGAGTCCGCACCCTCCTTACAGAGTTTAACTGCTTTGCATTAACAGACGATTCTGTATCATCGCTTGCGGAATTTAACTGTTTATGTGATCTGATCACCATTCACTCAGTACTGTTTACAAAGAAATTTTACTCACTGACTCGACTTCCTGTCTGTCTTCTTCGGGAAAATCTCGTCAACCAGACGATGCCAACGGTGGCCGACAATGGCAGACACGATCAATCGATCGGACCTTGGCCAAGGATTTACGTCTGGACTTGACGACCTCCGCCGGACACCTCCGGTATTGTTGAGATCCCGGACGTAGCCCCCAGTCAATGTTGGGTATTTTCTCCTCCAAACATTTTTAAAACCTTTAACAAGACAAACAGAGTCAAGAAACACCAGTGAGACAGAAAGTCAAATTTTACGCGCGGAGTGCGGCCAGGCTGTACACCAAGGCTACACTAAAGTCTGGCCTGCTTTTCCGCTCTTTTTATTAAGAGACGCCCTCATCACATAAACAAAAAACTTGTCCTAAGGGTGGGGGTGATGACGCAAGACAAGTTTCTTCCCGTAACATAAACGCATACGTCAATAAGTGCAGCTGTAAGGAAGGACACTTTCTTTTACACAGGTCAGCACATCTCGTTCGTCTGTTGCAGTTATCAGCTGTTCTGCATCTGCCTGAAGTGTCCTGTCCTTCACACTCCTTCACACTAAGCACCACATCACAACAGTCAAAACGTTCTCTTACTCCCAGTCGTTAAGAGGCTGCGAAAACAAAGTTATATTATAATAATAAGTACATCCAGCCCTTCATTCCCAGCTCAGATTGACCCCAGAGTGCTAAAACAAAATTGAATTCTCAGGCTTGGTTAAGACAGGTGCAAAACAGCACAACACCGTTCTCATGAGAAAGAAGACGAAGGTACAAATGTTTAACAGTGATAACATATATATATATATATATAAAATCCTTAACAGCCTTGCCCCTGGCACAGGTGGTGCAGGCCTGGATATACTCCCGGACGTCGGCCTCCATAGACGCCCACCAGAAGCACTGCCGGACAACTGCCACGGTCCTTCGCACCCCTGGATGACAGGAGAGCTTGGAACCGTGACAGAAGTCCAAGACTGCAGCTCTGGCCTCTGGTGGGACGTATAAACGGTTCTTCGGACCTGTACCTGGGTCCGGGCTCCGTGCCAGGGCCTCCCGGACGATCTTCTCCACGTCCCAGGTGAGGGTGGCCACGATAGTGGACTCCGGCAGGATGGGCTCCGGTGGATCCGACAGTGCAGTTTTGACCTCCTCTTCGTGTACCCGGGACAAGGCATCTGACCTCTGGTTCTTGGTCCCGGGGCGATAGGTGATCCGGAAGTCAAAACACCCGAAGAACAGTGACCAGCGGGCTTGCCTGGGGTTCAGCCGCTTGGCGGTCCTGATATACTCCAGGTTCCGATGGTCAGTGAAAACCGTGAACGGCACAGACGCTCCCTCCAACAGGTGTCTCCACTCCTCAAGAGCGTCTTTCACCGCAAGGAGTTCTCGATTGCCGACGTCATAGTTCCGTTCAGCCGGGGTCAACCTGCGTGAAAAGTAGGCACACGGGTGAAGAACCTTATTGGTCTCTCCACTCTGGGACAGCACGGCTCCTATCCCTGAGTCAGAGGCGTCCACTTCAACCACGAACTGACGGCTAGGGTCGGGCTGCACCAAAACTGGCGCAGTAGAGAACCGTCGTTTCAACTCCTTGAACGCGGCTTCGCACCGATCCGACCAGGTGAAGGGGACTTTTGGAGAGGTCAGGGCTGTCAGGGGGCTAACTACCTGACTGTAGCCCTTAATGAACCTCCTATAGAAATTAGCGAAGCCGAGGAACTGTTGCAGCTTCCTACGGCTTGTTGGTTGGGGCCAATCTCTCACCGCCGCAACCTTGGCCGGATCAGGGGCGACGGAGTTAGAGGAGATGATAAACCCCAGGAAGGACAAAGACGTGCGGTGAAACTCGCACTTCTCGCCCTTCACAAACAGTCGGTTCTCTAATAACCGCTGCAGGACCTGACGTACATGCTGGACATGGGTCTCAGGATCCGGAGAAAAGATGAGAATATCGTCCAGATATACGAAGATGAATCGGTGCAGGAAGTCCCGCAAGACGTCGTTAACCAAGGCTTGGAACGTCGCGGGGGCGTTGGTGAGGCCGAACGGCATGACCAGGTACTCAAAGTGACCTAATGGGGTGTTAAATGCCGTCTTCCATTCGTCTCCCTTACGGATCCAAAGCAGGTGATACGCATTTCTAAGATCCAGCTTAGTAAAGATTTTGGCTCCATGCAGGGGGGTGAACACGGAATCCAACAATGGCAACGGGTATCGATTGCGAACCGTAATCTCATTCAGCCCCCTGTAATCAATGCATGGAAGGAGTCCGCCATCTTTCTTGCCCACAAAAAAGAAACCTGCCCCCATCGGGGAGGTGGAGTTCCGGATCAGCCCGGCAGCTAATGAGTCCCGGATGTAGGTCTCCATTGATTCACGCTCAGGTCGTGAGAGGTTGTACAGCCTGCTGGATGGGAACTCAGCGCCTGGAACCAAATCAATGGCACAATCGTATGGATGGTGCGGGGGAAGGGTGAGTGCCAGATCCTTGCTGAAGACGTCAGCAAGATCGTGGTACTCAACCGGCACTGCCGTCAGATTGGGAGGGACTTTGACCTCCTCCTTAGCCTGTAAACCGGGAGGAACCGAGGATCCTAAACACACCCGGTGGCAGGTTTCGCTCCACTGAACCACCACCCCAGATGGCCAATCAATCCGGGGATTGTGCTTCAACATCCATGGGAAGCCCAAAATCACGCGGGAGGTAGAAGGAGTTACAAAAAACTCAATCTCCTCCCGATGGTTTCCAGACACCACCAGAGTTACTGGTTGTGTCTTGTGTGTGAGTAAAGGGAGGAGGGTGCCATCTAGTGCCCGAACCTGTAATGGCGAAGGAAGCGCCACCAGAGGGAGCCCTACCTCCCTTGCCCATCTGCTGTCTAGCAGATTCCCTTCTGACCCCGTGTCCACCAGTGCTGGGGCTTGAAGGGTTAAATCCCCGCTCAGGATTGTGACTGGGAGTCGTGTGGCAATCTGTGTGTGTCTCAATTGAATGTTTTGACCCCCCTTAGCCCAGTCTCTAAGGGCGAGTGTTGTCGTTTTGGCCGTTTGGGGCAGTTTTTCTGTATGTGCTCCTTTGAGCTGCAGAGAAAACACTCCCCGCGGATCAGCCTCCTCATTTTGGCCATGTGCGTTTCCCTAACAACGTCAGCAGGGGGAGCTGTTACCCCACGGAGCGCTGTGGTTGTGGAGCGTGGGGAGGGCGGCGCCTTTTCGAACCCGGAAGGGAGAGGGGCGGCGCGAATCCGGTCACGTCCTTCGCCTCGCTCCCGACGGCGTTCCTCCAACCGATTGTCTACCCGTATAACGAAATCGATAAGCCCATCTAAATCCTGCGGTTCCTCCTTAGCTACCAGCTGCTCCTTCAGAACCAACGACAGTCCGTTTATGAAGGCGGCACGGAGCGCAACATTATTCCAGCTGGACCTCGCAGCCGCGATGCGGAAGTTGACTGCATAAGCGGCTGCGCTCTCGCGTCCCTGTCTCATTGACAGCAGCACGGTTGAAGCGGTCTCTCCTCTGTTAGGGTGATCAAACACTGTTCTGAACTCCCCCACAAACCCAGTGTATGCTGATAACAACCGTGAGTTCTGTTCCCAGAGCGCCGTAGCCCAGGCGCGTGCTTTACCCCGAAGCAGAGCAATCACATAAGCTGTTTTACTAGCATCTGACACGTACATGACGGGACGTTGTGCGAAGACGAGCGAACATTGCATGAGAAAGTCCGCGCACGTCTCCACACAACCTCCGTACGGCTCAGGAGGGCTTATGTATGCTTCAGGGGATGGTGGGAGGGGTTGTTGAACCACCACTGGAACGTTCATATTCTGCACAGGGTCGGCAGGAGAACGAGCTGCAGCAGAGCCCTGAGCGCTCGCCGCCATCTGTGCGGAGAGAGCCTCCACCCTGTGGTTCAGGAGGATGTTTTGCTCGGTCATTTGGTCCAACCGAGCCGTAAAGGCGGTGAGAATGTGCTGTAGCTCACCAATCATGCCTCCTGCAGACGCCTGCGCTCCCTGCTCTCCCATTGGTCTTCAACAGCCGGGTGACGCCCCTCGGAGTCCATGACGCTGGCCGAGTTATCCTGTTGTGAAAGTGTAGTGACACGGACCCACAACAGGGGGCGCAAATGAACGGTCAATAGATGAGCCAAAAGGTAACAATTTAATGTTGTGAAATGTGCACAACGAACATACAGACAATCTCAGAATATAATTACAGTCAAATTACAAAGGTGACGTGTGGGCAGGCTCGAGGATAGAAGACGTCTGTCCTGAGAAGAGCCGGAACCACACGATTTCCGCCCCCACAGAACCTGGTGAATACTGGAGCCGCCAAGTCCCGAATTCCCAGGTGATCACCGTCCCCAACTGTCGGATCTGGTACTGCTGGCGAAGAACAAAGACAGTCAAGTGTGGGTGTGTGTACACCCAGTAACAACAGCGGTGGGAATGCCACCTCCACCTCTCACTCAATATGTTGCAGCGGTCTCAGATGAAAAGGAGCGCCGTCTTGCACAGCCTCCGCAAAAACGACCGGTTCTCCTGCAAACACTCACAATAACAGATTTATAAATCTCACAAAAAGGCTGAGAGTATTACCTCCAATGAAGTATGATAACTCGGCGATGAGGTGGAGATGACGTCTGGTCTTTATGGAGTGCGGTGATGAAGAATGTGTGACAGCTGTCAGGAATTAATGAGTGACAGCTGTCACTCCCGGCTGTGTCTGTGGCGGCAGCGCCCTCTCGTGCCTGAAGCCCGCACTTCAGGCAGGGCGCCCTTTGGTGGTGGGCCAGCAGTACATCCTCTTCTGGCGGCCCACACAACACTTATACATTCAGGAAAAATTCAAGGGTTTTGTTATCAAAATTGGGTGAACACTGGAGAAATTACAGCATCTTTTATGTGTACTGCCACGTCCCTTTTTCTCTCCAAACAACCAAACTAATTTACTCATTAATTAAATTGGCAGCCCCTTTGCAGTCATTGACTGCCTGAAGTCTAGAAGCCACACACACATCACCAGATGATGAGTTTCTTTCCCAGTGTAGATGTGTTATTGTTCTGGATCATTATAGGGGTCATTTTCTCTTTCATCAAGTTTTTGTTTTTTGCTTTTAAAATGGTCTTGTGTTACGAAAGCAGTTTCAAAAGAACCCATGAATGAATGAAAGAACCAGAACAGGATGTGAGTGAAAAAACACAAGTGATTTATTTTCTCAACAATAGTGAAAACACAGTCCAAACAAACGGCGGATATCCACAACATAAATACGAGTCAAACTCCCAGAGGTGGCAACAAACAAACTAGAGGTTAACGGGATGGAGCAGGTGGAAGAACACACGGAGGGAAAACACGAAAACACAAACACACAACCCATAAAGAACACGGGATAACACAGGCAGGTTCCAAACTAACTCATGAAGCGTGTGTAGAACGAACCGCAAAAGGCAGGGAACAAGTGAGGCCTTAAATGTCAAACAATAACTAAACACAGGTGTACAAAATTAAGAAAGAAGGAACCAACAATTGTTTGTTAAGTAAACAGATTACGATAGGTGAGTGGAAAAAATAAAACATAATAACAATAACCAAAAACACAGAGAGACAGCGGATTCACAATACGTAATGCAAAAACAAAACGTGGGAGTCAAATGTGTACAAATTGAAACAGTAGAAAACAAGTGTGAAGATTTAGATTCGATTGAAAATTGTAGATCCTTGGGAAGACTCGCTCAGGGAAATTGAGGTTCCGGCAGCATTGTATAGCTGCATACAAGGTAAGAAGGACACAGAGTATCAAAAGTGAAAGTAAAAAATAAAACATTTTGCAATATAAATACCAGAAATACTGCTCGATACTGGTTTACTGGTGACTGCTGTTCCTCTCATTCCCATCCTCTGTCTTCCTGTTACTTCTCCTCCCCCTGAGTGTTGGTCCTGCACACTTGGGAAGGAGCAGTCTGTGGTTGAAGAGGCTCCTCTGGTTGCTAATGAACAAAATAAGAAGACAAGCAATGCGAAAATTAAACAATGACTGCAATGAAGTTCATAAACCAAAACCAAAAAACTAGTGTGGAACTTAAACCAGTGACGGAGTGCAACAGGAAGACACGACAAGACTGACAGGTGAGCACACAGGAGAGGAACACGGGGGACCCAGACAGGAGACAGACCACCAGGACACAAATGGGGATCAGAACACAGAATACAACCCACAAAAGGAAACTGGACAGATCCCTGAGAACACTGACAAAAGGGCACATACAGAACATAATGACACTTAATGGGGCACAGGCGGGGGGCAAACCTCAACATATGGCTGTGGCTCGTGTCCACAGTGTGCTTCAGCTCACTGTTTTCCTGAACTGTGTTGAATTTTGAAGTGTTTGTCTGACCCTAAAGTCTTCAAAATTCATTCAGATTTTTCTGCCTCAGCAACATCACTCATTCCAAAAACCACTACTGGGTGGGTGTGAAGGAGAATATATTGTGCATACAAGTAAGACAACTCCAAAGTGAAGTACAATAACTGAGCTGCAATTCTACCATAAAACCAGCGCAAACTCGGAAGTTTTGTGCAAACCAGTGTGTGTGCTGTGCTGCACAGTGCTGTGCGTAAACTACGAGGGGTGATTAAGAAATTTTGAGCCTGACCCAGAAAACGTAGGGTGTGGGTCTCCATCTTTTGCATTCTGAGAAACAAACATTTATCAGCACTGCACCCAGTGAGACAAAACATCACACAATCTTGTGAAATTGTGGTTTCCCAGAATGCAAAAGACAGAGGATCACACCCTACTTTTTCTGGGTCAGGCTCAAAACTTCTCAATCACCCCTCCTAAGTTGAAATTCTGTCACCAAACTGATGATTGATACATCAAATATATGCACATAACCCATCTTATTTGTTTACTCACTCAACCTTGTACACAAGGATGAAAATAATCCATCCACTGCACTTAGATTGTTCATCAAAACAGGAAATGCTGATTTTCAAAGATGGGGTTGAACCATATTGAGCTTTGATGCCTCGTACCCAGTGGTGGGCACAGCTAACCAAAAAAATTAGCTTCGATAACAGATAATGAGCTAACTGAAAAGTTATCTTTTATAAAGCTAAACCGATAAACCACCAAAAAAAATATCAGAAGCTACAGATAACCAATAACTTCCTGTAAAACTACTAACAAGCTGATTTTGAGTTTTAACACCACAATTGCTTCTGGTAGCATCAAAGGCAATTACAGACCCAACAATGAGTCAGCACTTCTGTCTTTGTGTGCCCTGACCACTGCTTGAAGCTCCTGTTTATTATATAGCTTCCAGCAGAGAAGTAGTTGATGATGAGGAGGAGCAGGACGCCCTGACAATCATGATGATGCTAAAGATAATCTTATCAGATATTCCTGCCGTGTGTGGTGTGTTAAGAGCGCTCTTATCTGCTTGGAAGGACGTCAGGGGCGCTCCAATTGCAAATCAGGGATATTCACCATGTTGGATTGTCTTGGCCCGATATTGCAGTACGTGTTGTGTCCTCTGACCACAAACGAACATGCAGCCTGCTGAATGTGACATGTAGCCAATCTGAAAGCGAGGTGACAGACGTACAGAGTGGAAAATAAAATCAAAACAGCTGTTCTGACTTACCAGAAAGTCCGGTGGTCGCGCTGTCTCCACTCCTTTAAGGAATGCCTTTTCTTTTTCTTTTTGTATTGTGTTTCTTTTTTACACTAAAACCTTCAAAATTAGTGCATTACCTTAAAACTAAAACATATATCTGATATTTTTACTTTCTAAAACTTCAGACATGACGTTAATTTAAATAACTTGTCCGAAATTAGTTTGGTTAAAATTTTAACCATAAGTTAAAACTGTATCCTCTGGATGACTTGGGTGATATTGCCAGTGTATCAGTATGGGGTCAAAAGAAATGAGCATTTTTCTTTTCTGTGATCAGTTCTCCTTTGCCTGCAGAGGATAGAGCAGTTTCTTTTAGAACCATCTCTCCTTTGTTTACGGAGGATAGACCTGCACATCTACTACAAAACATTTAACAGGTAGGTGCTCAACCTATTTTAGATTTCAGAAATGTTTGTAACTATTCAGCTTTGTTTACCACATCTGTAAAAATATGTTAACGGTCTGAAAGTTATCGGACCAAAACTTACTGGAAGATAATTAGTCCGATAATGGTTTTCAAAGTTATCTGAAAAGCTAATCCGATAATGAAAACATCATCTTCGATAATTAACGGTTTAGCAGAACTGTGCCCACCACTGCTCATACCCCTGTGAATACATCATGATGACAGTCACTAAGCTATGTTATGATGTAAAGTAATTTATATGGGCCCAGTATTACCAACTAGCATAAAATGAATGATGTTCAAGACGTACCAACTGTGACATTAAATAAATCAATATTCCATTCAAGGAGTCCCAGGGATCTCCCCTGAAAATTTAGAGAATGATGGTGCTGTACCACTGGGAAGGGTGTAGCAGTGCGAGGGTAGGGGACCAAAAAGGTGATGCAACTGGGTCAGTGTGACATCAGATGAAATCAATATACCATTCAAGGGATCCCGTCATCTCAGACTAACCAATCCAGTCAAAGGTTCTTGGCCATTAAACAGCTGACCGGCCGTGTCCAATTATTTTTGATCTCTTGAAAAATATCTGGATGACGCTTTCTTTATAAGTACAAACATGCACTCTGAGGTCTTATTCACACTTTTGTTGCAGATGTTGATGTATGTTTTCTGCAGCCATTTCTCCTCCTGTCTGACCCTGAAGGGTCGTGGTGGGGTCACCCTGTGGCCGGCTGTCTGATTTATAAAAGTAAGGGCCTGACAAAAGCAGCGTCTACCCTGTACAGTATTCATAACTGTGGCTTGGCTTTGATGACTCGCAGCGAGAGCAGCATCATCAACAACAAGCCTCTTACAGCAACAGTTCCTCTCTGATGAATAAAGCGTACACAAATTAGTGCCTGCTGCACTGTAACACTGGGCCTGCTGCCATGGGCAAAATGTGAGATTTAAATAATTTGGGAGGCTGTGGAGGAGTCTGGAGAATGAAGAGGTGCTGACTAACAACACAGGACTCCGTAACAAGGCCTGCTCGGATGGTAATGACTCCTCACTCGAGAAATATCTGATTCCCTGCAAAAAATAGGCGTCTCAAGCAAAGGTTGGTATTTCAGTGCAAAAACACAAAACCCTTGAAATAATTGGGATCCAAAGCACAAGAGACTGGAAAGTTTCCTAATGCAGGAATTATTAATAGTCTGCAATAGCAATAAATCATGGAACTCTGGTCCTATATAACCTTGATCATTACAAAAGTATGAATATGTAATCAGCACAGATCTCATGAGGCTGATGCAACAAATGTGCATTTAAAAGAAAAAAAATCTGAGCAGTTGTTTGAAAAAGAGCTCACGTTGGATCTCGAAAGTGTGATGTATTTCTGAGCTGCTTTTGTGGAGGAACATTGTGTGACAGTCAGGAGTATATTCACCACTCCGTGATCAGGAAAAAAAGAGTCTAATTAGGCTATTTTTAACACATCCTCTTCAACAGCTCTTGGGTGTCTAGATTTGCTAATGACAGCTTGAATAAAAATCAGCAGCAGCAAACATCAGCATTACCGCTGCTGACACATCAACACATCAACATGAATTCTATTCCGGAGAAAAATGCTTCACTCTCTATGCTCTTTGTATTTGTTGTGGCATCCTTTTTTAGTTTATCTTTGTGGTCTGTTTACATTTGCATATTACATTTCAGACAAACCAAGCAAACTAATTAAAAGGCACTCAGGCACACAGTATTCTTTTTTTCCTTTCGCTCCACCGCCTTCGTGACGCCACATTTTTCTCCTCTATTTCATTTACAGAATTTTAATTTCAGTTATCTTTACAAGTTATATTTATTATGAAATAACACCACATCTACTTGGAAAAATACCTTCTGTTCAGCCTACATGTTGCAAGAAAAAATATTTTAATATTTCTTGATGGATAAAATGTGTATGTGGTTCAGTGCTGGGATTGTGGTCACCTTGCTTGTTAAACTATGTCCTATAATATAATTTTTATTTGCTAATGTATCACCATAATGTTCCAGCTGGCACAGACTTGTGTGTCAGTGAACGCATCAGGCACACACTCTGTTTCTGCTCCAAACAGCTGTTAATGCAAGCTTTACCTCCATCTAGTGGTCACATGGTGAAACTGCACACATATGCAGTTTGTAATAGAAAATTAATAAGAACAAAAGTACCTTTTTTTCTCAGGAGGATGAGGTCACTGAGCTTTTCTCATTATTATGTGGCGCACAAACACATTTGTTTGGAGTCATTTCCCACAGACAATATCGTTTTATCTGGGCAGTGTGATAAATTTCACTCCTATGGTTGCCTATTCATAAGGTGCCAGAAGAAACATCCTTTGTTCTGAATGCTCCCTGAGGAACGTCATTAATAGATGGTTTCCCAAATTGATTTCTGAGGGTACTAATGAGATCATTTTTTGTCACGATCATAAAAAAGCACAGGTTGTGTGCACACAGCTATGCTCACACAACATGTCATCAGTGGTGTCAAAAGTACACACATTTGTTACTTAAGTAGAAGTATAGATACTGCAGTTTAAAAACACTCTGGTAAAAGTTGAAGTATCAACTTGACCTCTTTACTCAAGTAAAAGTGAAAAAGTATGTGCTCCAAAACCTACTTAAAGTATAAAACTATAAAGTAACCTTTAAAAAAAAAAAGGTAGATGCCACTATATGAATTGAAAGCTTAATTTAAAAACTGATTCGTTCTACATGTGGCCCAAAACCCAAAATTACCCCCCAACACCACCTGCACGAAAATGTTTCAATTCTACGTAGAAGCTCTGAAATGCAATCTGGGACTATTCCAGACAATAAATTGCATTGAGTGCAATCCATTTAGTGAAGGGAAAAAAAAAACAAAAAACACAACTTTCCTTATTCAAATTCATTCCAGTAGTATTCTGCTCTTACTAGGATGCAGCAGTTTTCTAGTTTGGCAGATAGTTCTGGAGAAAATCACAACACATTGAAAATATGGTCTGACCGAAACAAACTGTCATTAAATAAGACAGGGATGAAGTGGAGGTGTAAGAGTCACTAGGTGTTCACAGGAAACAGCCGCCGTGACACTCCGCCACAGGAAAAACACCTCTGTTGAAAGCCTTAAGGACAAGTTGGAACATGTCCTGCTGTTAAACAATTTCTCATATACTCACTCCACTGAAAGCCATCAAAAGCCGCCTGGATTTTACAAATGGTTATCAACACGGAGGTGTTTTTCCTGTGCCGCCGCACTGCGTCGGCTGCGTCCCGACGCGCGGACCTGTCCGCACGTCTTTCATTAAAAATCTCCTTTAACAGTGGAATATCCGGATAAAATGCTGAAACCGACTTCTTCTTCTTCTGAAACTTCTCTGTTCTCTCACGACGTCCTGGATCAATAGAGCCTGAAATGTGGAGGTTTTCAGCTTGAACAGGCTGATGACGGCGGCTGAGAGCGCTGAGCGACGTCTCGCACCGTGGGAAGTCCTTAAAGCGACAGAATCACCTCAAAATCTCTCATCAGCCGTTAAAATTTTCACTGAAAACCAGCTTAATTTTTCGAACTGTGTCCACTTCGATGTGTCTCACAGGTTTAGAAAAAATTTTGATCAAACAACGCGCCAGTCTCTCAGCAACTTCTCAGACAAAGGAATTCCGACGAGGGGCTGGACGACTCCTCCCACAAGGAGTGCTCACAGGTGAATGACGTCACCGACAGGCGTGGAAAAACTCACGCATGCGCACGAGGGTTCAAGCATGTCTGACGTAAAAACATATGAATGAAATCCATATAGTTTTTGAAAAAAATAAAAAGGACCGTTACTTTATTGACAGCCCTCGTATGTATGTATGTATGTATGTATGTTCATTGTTAGTTGCTTTTATATTTTTTGTTGTGTTTCTATTCATGTTCTTTTTGCCTCTTTCTCTAAAATTGTACATAATCATCATTAGATTATTAATATAAACAAAAATAAATTTAAGAAATATTACAATTTGAAAACAAATGCACCCAAACGTGATGAGAGCTGCAATTGCTTAATGCTAAGTTTTAACATTGAAAATGCCATAGACATGCTAACACGTTAGCGTCGCTCCCGTTTTTAAGTTATAAAATACATCTATCAACTGTTTCAGAAGACCATAACAGGTCGGTTTAACATAGAAAAGGTAAATAATACTCACAGAAGTATGCTCTTTAGGGTTTTAGCGGGGGAAAATTAAGCGAAAGAAAGAAAGAATAAACGAAGCAATAGGTCGAAGCATTGCTTCAATCTGCGAACCACTGCTTCGATTGGTTCACGGTTCAAAGCAAAGCCGTGCTGCAGAAAAGTTGATTACAGTCGCACATGACGTGAAATACGTATATATATATAAACATTAAACTGAAGCCAAGAGTAACGAGGCTGTTTGTTTTAAAAATGTAAGGAATAGAAAGTACAGATACTTGTGTGAAAATGTAATGAGTAGAAGTCAGAAGTAGGCAGAAAAATAAGTAATGGAGTAAAGTATAGATACCTAAAAAGTGTACTTAAGTACAGTAACAAAGTATTTGTACTTCGTTACTTGACACCTCTGCATGTCATATATACTAGGGGAGCTACGACCACTACCTTTGCACGCCCCCCAGGACTAAACCAAACCAACTTTTTTAGGTTCCTTAGATGACCCCAAAACACAATCAGGATGTTCCCAAAAATAAAAACTGGCTTCAAGCCAGTTATCCAAGATGTCGTCCAAGATGGCTGCCAAAATAGTTTTTTTTTTTTTTTTTTTCCACTAAAACACCTTTAAACAACATATAAACAACTTCCTACCATGTATTTTAATGAACATGGTAGGAAGTTTTATCAATATAAAATAAATGAGCCTGGTTGATTTTAAAGCTTCAGTTTTGCTAATTGGCAGGAGATTGTGGTTGTTTTTTGTAACTAAGGTTGTAGTGTGCATGTGTAAATTGCAGCACTTTCACTGTGCTGTCAAAGGCTCAGCCGTCGCTTACTTTTAATTAAGAGTGTTGTACTGAGATAAGCTTGTTCATGGACTGTCAGGCGAACATTACATTTTAACATAGACTCTTAAATTTGGCCTGAACGGGTGCTGAACACAAAAGTGCGTGAGCACCATCAATGATGTGGTTAGCATTCCTGTAGCACCTGAGATTAGATAAGATTGTCTGGCGCTGCTGCCACTGTTCTCAGAGTATAAGTTGCACCTGTTAAAAAAAATGCCTCTTGAAGACAAAAAAAAACATATGTAAGTCGTACCAGAGTATAGGTTGTACACGAGTATAAGTCTCACTAGAATACAGATCACACCTTTTTTGTATTATCAACTCTTGAATTTGGAATTTTTATGAATTATTGTAGTGTATATTTTATTATTGCCATTTGTTCTTTTATTATTTGAGATTATTTTGTTTAGTACTTTGATTCCTTGGAAATTCCTACTTAAATTTTCAATATAATGTTATCTTGTGATTGATTTTGTGATATGTGATTTTTTATTTATTTATTTATTTATTTTATTTATTTTTTTTTTGTATATACAGTTGTGCTCAAAAGTTCACATATGTTGGTAGAATTTTTTTTTTATTTTTTTTTTTTGGCCATTTTTTAGAGAATATGAATGATAACACAAAACTTTTTTTTTTACTCATGGTTAGTGGTTGAGCGATTGTCAAAAAAACGTTTAATTTTAACAGAAACTACCCAAATGACCCTGATCAAAAGTTTACATCCTCCTGTTCTTAATACTGTGTGTTGCCCCCCTTTAACATCAATGACAGCTTGGAGTCTTTTGTGGTCGTTGTGGACGAGGCTCTCTGATGATAAAGCTGCCGCTGAATATGTCTTGGACTTTATTTACATCAATTATGAAGAAATACACACAGTATGGCACTCTATGGTAAATCTGCAGAGAGTAGACAGTTCTCAAAAACTGAGTGTGCAAGAAAGAGAAGAGTGAGGAAAGCCACCAAGACACCCAGACAACCCAGGAGAAGTTGTAGGCTTCTGTGGCTGTGATTGAGAAATTGTGCACTGTGCAAATTCTGCATTTTGCATCACCACTCTTAGCTTCATAGTAGAGTAAAGCAGAGAAGGATAAAGAGTCACAGCGCTTCATTCATTATTGCAGCGTTTACCACAGACATCAATCGACTCAGCAGCAGTCTGCATGTGATGAAAATAAATCCCCTGATCCATCAAGACAAAAATAAAATAAAATAAAACAATGTTAAATCTCTGTTTTGTTCCACACGCCAAACAAAAGGGTTCTGCCTGCGGTGAAAACTCAAACCAAGCCAGATTTAACTGTTCCAGCTGTTCTGTTATCAGTGGTGGGCACAGCTAACCAAAACATTAGCTTCAATAACCATTAATCAGATAACTGTAAAGTTATCTTTTATATGAGCGAAGCATTGCGCAGCGGCGCAAAGCTCACTCGTGGTACAGGGCGTCCTAAACAGGAAGTGCCAATTTTCAAATCCACAGTAAAACAGGAAATGCTCAAATGTCAAACACTTCCTGGATTGACAGATGAGATCCCATGGAATCTTGCGGGAACTCAGTGGCAAGCTCACACTCAAACAGGAAGTGCCAATTTATCAGTCACAGTGAAACAGGAAATGACAAATGCTGAACACTTTATGGCATGGATGAAGCTAGAGCGGAGGCCGGGGTTTCACTGGACTCTCCTGAAATCTGATTGGACACAGATGATTAACATGTCACATCACCACACGTCTGGTTGAAAGACCTGCATTTTCAAATCAGTGAGTCACATTGACTGCTAGGTTCCTCCTGTCCAGTAGTTTGTGCTGTGTACCACAAAAAGTTCTAATCCACCTTAGTAGAAGAAGAAAAATGGTTGCTCCACGGAACAGACAGCAGCTGGTTCATTCTCTGTTGGCTTATTAGTGCAGCAGATAACTGAAACAATCCTTCAAATGGTGATACAAGCATCAAATTCAGCAAATACAACTGGAGCAAAATTAATGGAGCAACTTTAATTTTTGTCCCCTCTACAAACTGAAACTGACCTTTGTCACCATTCTTGCTGTTTTTACCTCATAACTCGAGAACATTCAGTCACATTTTGTCGTCCAAACTATACCTGTTTTTGGAATCTTTATGATCAGGCAAATAATGTGGTGTAGTTTTCTATATGATTGGAGCATCTCAGGCTCAGACTGATAATCTGTGATTTTAGGCATTTGCCCAGTGGGCCGCTGCACGTTTAGGTGTGCGTGGGCGGCCCTCCCATATTTATAGAGATTATGGAAATATACAGTGTTCTCGAACCGTGCGCCGCCGCTGTCAACACAAAGAAAGCCCGTGATCGGTGAAGCTACAGCATTTAATCGGTGCAGCTGCAGAGCCACTTCCTGCATTTGTGTCAAAATAAAAGTTCTGTAGTGTTTCATACACGGCGCAGTCTTATTCTAGGTTTCAGTTTTGTTTCCGTTTGATCACACATTGGAGACTTACATCAAGCACAATGATTGACATGACCAACAGCCAATAACAATGGAGAAGCATACAGGGTGGCCAATTAGATTGCAGGAAGAGCAGGCAGCCGCTCCCGCCCCTGTGAATGGACTGACTCCTCGGCGCCTGGACTTGCTTCCGTTTTGTCAGACCCGGCGCCAGAAAAAAAAAATATTAAGGGGGCGATGAGTTTATCACAGGGGGCGTGGTCGCCCCCCCCCCCCCCAAAAAAAATTGTGCGCACCGGAGGAGACATGCGCTCCTGGAAAGCTTGTGTATTTACGCTGCACCGTTGTAAGAGACTGACCAAGAGTGAAGAGTGATGACAGTATTTTTTTAAATTATTATTTGAACGTATAGACGCTCGGTCAAGTGATCTCTTGCATACCACAGAGCCGGTGTTCTGTCGCGATGAGGTGCGCCAACGTTCGACACTCTGAGCTGTGACGTACCTTCGTGTTGTCCAATAGGAACAATGCGTCGGGCCAAAACACGGAAGACTCGTGGCCGAAACCACTGATCTGTACAAAATGGATTGGACCGATCTGATTGGTGCAGAAACCACTGATCTGTACAAAACATTAACGTGTGACAGGACTGCTCATTTAGAGAGCAGTTTCTGAAGAAAAATCATTGGAAATGTTTTTGTTGTTGTTACCTCAAAATTTCTGATTACTGTTAAAAAAAAGGTTTAGAACACTTGTAATTAAAATAGGTAAATAAATCAATAAATGGTTCTTTAGAAACCTTTCATCTGTATTAAAACCACCTGTTATTTCAGATTAGATAATTCAGATTAGATAATTTCTTGTTTAACATAAGGAACCTCAGACATATGTATGTATGTAATTGCCTTTAATGTTATCAGGACGCCCCCTCGTGGCGCGGGTCCATGTTTTGTACTATGATCAAGGTGAAATGACAGTGAAAGTGTGTGTTTAGGTGTGTGTTCATGGTGTTTAGGTGTATAGTATTTGTTCATTGGGGGTTCGGTATGGACGGTGGGTGTGCGTGTTTGGGGGTGGATTCGTTGGCCAATAGTGGGCTGGTCCAGAGGAAAACTGCAGGCCGAAATTTGTTCCCAGTCTGACCCTGGAGCATCTTTTAATTTAGACAAGGGTGGGCAACTTGTCCAGAAAGGGCCAAGAAGGTGCAGGTTTTCTTTGCAGTCACTGATTCCACCAGGTGATTTCACTCATTAACTGATTCCATCTGGTCAAAGTGATATTAATCAGTGAGTCAGTGGCTGCAAAGAAAACCTGCACCTTCTTGGCCCTTTCTGGAACAAGTTGCCCACCCCTGATTTAGACCCCTGTGTAATTCTTCAATTGACCCCTACCTGGCTGCCTATTGAAAATTCAAGTGGCCAATCAGTTTTTTTAAAGAGTTAATGTCTATGGATTATTTGTGCTGAATTTGATGCTTGTATCACCATTTGCAGGATTCCACTCTAAATATTCTCTTATCTGCTGCACTATATATGAGATGTAAGATGCTGCTCCTCAGTGTTTCTCAGCTGCCCTCAAAAGTTTTGGAACACTTGGTATTTCACACATTTTAATTTGTTTATTGCATTTCAAATACATTTTTTTTCTAAAATTATCTTCCTTCACTCAAACTGAAAGCAAATCTCTTCAACTTGATATAAATGAATTACGACTGTAAACTCCAGCTTCCTGATGAAGTGGTGTAGAGGAGAATTTTCTTAAAAAGAAGACCTGAAAGTTCAGCTACAATTTGACAGAAAGTACATTTGAGATGAAAGCCTAGATTTGATGTTTTGGTGAAAGAAACTTTTGTATTTATTGGTGTAAATAAAGTCCAAGACATATTGAGTGACTTGGAAATGTTCATGTTTCCATCCCCTGACTTGTCTAAAGAAAACTGATTATTATTTACAGGTTTTATCAAGTTTTAGAGATTTGCTTTCAGTTTTTTATCCCATAAGAACTCTCCCTACCCAATTAAGGGGCTCAAGAATATGGACAGCATGTATATAAGTGACATTTACATGACAATTTATATGAGAATACTGAGATACGATAATTTGGCCATATTGTACAGCCCTACTGTCAACTAGCTGAAAACTTTGAATATTAATTTACATTTACATTAAAAAAAATGCTTAAAGTGGCAGGGGGTTAAGAGGGCTGTAATTAGGGGGGTCAGCTGAAAAGCAAAAAAAGAAAAATGCTTAAAAAGGTGGAGAGTATGGGGGCAGAGCCCCTCCAGAAGCTGAAAGACAAAATAAGGAAAGTGCTTAAAAAGGCGGGGGGTCTGGGGGGACGGAGCCCCACCAGAAGCTGAAAGGCAAAATAAGGAAAATGCTTAAAAACCCGGGGGGGCTAAAAGGTTTTAGTCATGCTCATGCTCGCAAGAACCATTTTACTGAAAAAGTCTGTCTGAATGTACCTGAGGTGGACTCCAGTTAAGGGTAGAAACACCTCAAGGATGATCTGTGGAAACAGGAAGCACCTGAGCTCAATTTTGAACTTCATGGCAAAGGCTGTAAATACTTACGTACATGTGATTTCTTAGTTTTTATTATTATTATTATTATTATTAGTAGTAGTAGTATGTTTAGTAAATTTGCAAAAATCTAAAAAAACGTTTTCACATTGTCATTATGGGGTATTGTGTGTAGAATTTTGAGGAAAAAATGAATTTCATCCATTTTGGAATAAGGCTGTAACATGAAATGTAGAAAAAATGAAGCACTGTGACTACTTTCTGGATGCACTGCACATGCTGATAGCTGCAGGTAATCTCTCGCACACTAGACTTTCAAGGACTGCCCGGCTTCATTGAAAAACTGGATGTCTAGACTCGCATGCTGTGCATCACAGTGATAAACTGTAAGACCTTGGGATGATCTTCCATGCCAGACTGTCCTTTGACTTACACATTAGAGCAATCACTTTCTTTCAGCTCCTTAATATTGTGAGGATTCATCCTGTCCTGTCTATGGCTGACACAGACTCTGATCCATGCTTTTGTCTCTTCCAGACTGGATTACTGCAACATCCTATTCTCTACCTGTGAGGAGCTGTGAATACTTTCTAGATGACCTCTATGAATAGATCCGGAGCAGAACATTGATTGGCAAGACTTCTTTTGACCACTTTCTGAAACTACAAACAGTCAGCTTTGAAATATTCCCTCTCATAAGTTGATATGTGCCTCACAGCCAATCCTCGCAGCTGGAGAACATCTCATGGGCCTGTCTCCTCCTCCTTTCAGCAGAGTGACAGTGCTCAGGCTGTCTAAGACATTGCTGTAGGAAGTTATGTTGGGAAAGTGTAGCAACACGGACCCACAACAGGGGGCGCAAATGAACGGACAATGGAGTAAGTCAAAACAACAACGCTTTACTGTTGTGAATGTGCACAACGAATACAACCAATTACAGAATTGGACAAAAGTCAATACACAAAGGTGTCGTGTGGGCAGGCTCGAAGATAGGAGACGCCTCTCCAAGGTAAGACCGGAACCACACGGCTTCCTCCGCCACAGGTCCCCGGGTATACTGGAGCCGCCAAGTCCCGAACTCCCAGGTGGCCACTGCCTCCGCGTGTCGGACCTGGTACTGCTGGCGAGGGAAAAAGAACAGTTAGATGGGGGCACGTTTGCACCCAGAACTCCGAACGGCAGGAAAGGTACCTCCACCTCTCGTTGGAACAGTAACCAATAACTAGCTCAGTCAATACTGTGTACTCAGTAGGCTTTGATATGTTACCTCTCTGGTAGAAACGATATCTCGGCAATGAGGTGGAGATGCCGTCCTGCTGATATACCCCACGGTTGATTGCCGTCAGCTGTCTCAGGTGATGGGTGACAGCTGTCACCGAGGCTGCTCCCGTGAGGCGGCGGCGCCCTCTGGTGCCTGGAGCCCGCACTCCAGGCAGGGCGCCCTCTGGTGGTGGCGGGCCAGCAGTACCTCCTCTTCAGCGGCCCACACAACAAGTTACTCATTTTTTACTGAGAGAATAGGGGAAGAAAACTTTGTAATCCCAACAAAAATTGGAAGAAGAGCCTTTTCAACTGTTGGAAAACATTTTCATTTTTATTTAGTCTTTTACAAAAGGAATTGACGAATAGCGTTTGTTAGACAGAAGACTCAGTTAATCGAATCCAGCCGCACATCCTAAACCTAATACCCCTATTCCAAATCAAATCAAATCAAATCAGTTTTATTTATATAGCGCCAAATCACAACAAACAGTTGCCCCAAGGCGCTTTATATTGTAAGGCAAAGCCATACAATAATTACGGAAAAACCCCAACGGTCAAAACGACCCCCTGTGAGCAAGCCCTTGGCGACAGTGGGAAGGAAAAACTCCCTTTTAACAGGAAGAAACCTCCAGCAGAACCAGGCTCAGGGAGGGGCAGTCTTGGGGTGATATGGTACTATGAGGTCCCTAAGATAAGATGGGACCTGATTATTCAAAACCTTATAAGTAAGAAGAAGAATTTTAAATTCTGTTCTAGAATTAACAGGAAGCCAATGAAGAGAGGCCAATATGGGTGAGATATGCTCTCTCCTTCTAGTCCCTGTCAGTACTCTAGCTGCAGCATTTTGAATTAACTGAAGGCTTTTCAGGGAACTTTTAGGACAACCTGATAATAATGAATTACAATAGTCCAGCCTAGAGGAAAGAAATGCATGAATTAGTTTTTCAGCATCACTCTGAGACAAGACCTTACTAATTTTAGAGATATTGCGCAAATGCAAAAAAGCAGTCCTACATATTTGTTTAATATGCACATTGAATGACATATCCTGATCAAAAATGACTCCAAGATTTCTCACAGTATTACTAGAGGTCAGGGTAATGCCATCCAGAGTAAGGATCTGGTTAGACACCATGTTTCTAAGATTTGTGGGACCAAGTACAATAAAAAGCAGGAAATTAGAGGTCATCCATGTCTTTATGTTTGTAAGACAATCCTGCAGTTTAGCTAATTGGTGTGTGTCCTCTGGCTTCATGGATAAAGTGTTGGGGAAAGTGTAATGCACGGACCCACAACAGGGGGCGCAAATGAACGGTCAATAGATAATCCAATAAATACAATTTATTGCAGCAAAAGTGCACAACAGGTCAAATACTGTTTTAGACAGTCAATCACAAGATACAATGAGTGACGTGTGGGCAGGCCCGAGAACGCCAACAAAGACCTGCAGTATACTGAAGCCGCCAAGTCCTGAGTCTCCAGGTGGCCTCTGCTTCCAGCTATCAGATCCGGTACTGCTGGCAGGAACAAAACGGTTAAGGGTGGGTGTGTGGACACCCAGTAAGCAGTTATTTCTCCAGGTGGGAAAAAACACCTCCACCTCAAACACAGTACACAATTGTGCAGAGCCTGAGAGCTACTTATCCATTTTGACGTGAGGGGTGAAGAACGTCACTCCTACACGGGCCACAAAACTCAGCACCCAGCTGAAAGCAGCTACAGAAACTCCTGTAAACACTCAGAAAAAGAGATCACATGCGTACGGCACAGTCAAACGGCTGAGAGTTTACCTGAGAGGTAAGCTGATATCTCGGCAGAGATGTGGTGTCTCCTCAGTCTTTTATGGGATGGGATGGGTGATGAGATGATTTCTGACAGCTGTTAGTCCTGGCTCCTGGGTGATGACTGCGCCCTCTGGTGCCTGAAACCCGACAACAGGCAGGGCGCCCTCTGGCGTTGGCCAGCAGTACCTCCTCTTCGGGCGGCCCGCACAACATAAAGCTGGGTATCATCTGCGTAACAATGAAAATTTAAGCAATGCTGTCTAATAATACTGCCTAAGGTAAGCATGTATAAAGTGAATAAAATTGGTCCTAGCACAGAACCTTGTGGAACTCCATAATTAACCTTAATCTGTGAAGAAGATTCCCCATTTACATGAACAATTGTAATCTATTAGATAATATGATTCAACCACTGCAGCGCAGTGCCTTTAATACCTACGGCATGCCCTACATTGTTATGGTCTGGACGCAGGTTGCGGAGCGGTCCAGCGTCTGACTGAACCCAGCACTAAATAACCAGAAGCAGTTCCAAAAGAAACAAATTTATTTTCTTCCACTGTGCTGTACCACAAAATACAAAATAAATGAGTCTGGTGGGGGTGAAGAGGCGGCGCGCTCTCCCAGCGCCTCAACGGATCAGAGCCCGAACGTTCTGGACTCAGGAGTTCCGCCGACACCCCCCAGGTGGCTTTTCCCAAGACTGTACACTGCGACGGAGGAACAGAGGTGAGGTTATTCAGTACTTATATTAAGAAACACTATTTAGAGGCACACTTATCAGCAACACGTTCAGGACTGATTTCAGGCTTAATTCAAAAGAACAGCTGCTCACAGCTTGTGGAGGATTATCAATCCGCACGCCACAGCCGTGAGGAGCAAACGAGCAATTCTCTTCAATACTTAAATTTAGCTGCGCAAACACGCCACATTATATTCGCAGATAAGCTTTTAAGGTAATCACCTCTGACGTGTGCTGACAGCACTTGCCTCTCGCCCTCGTCCTCCTTCACAGGCGCACATGTCAGCTTCTGGAGCGGCCCTCAGCATCCTCAAATGATCGTCACATGGTCATTTCTCCGGCCCCTAAGCCCAGATCACGCTGGCTTAAATGCAGTTCTTCATCTCTTCATTGGTTCCAGCTGAGAGTCCTTAGAACTGCACGCTGAATGTCACAGGGTCGTAAATCGTCCCGATTACAGAATCGCACGTGAGTGCAACAGGTGCAGCAGATCACCGTGACAGAGGTGAGAGACTCTTCTGCAGCACATTCTCCCCAGAGATCAGCCCCAAACCACCGGGAAGGAAAACCAACACAAAAACCGCAAAACAGTGTCCAGCCAAGCCCCCCAAACACAAAACACTAATCTCTGTAATAAAATTTTATGGTCACAGTATCAAAGGCAGCACTAATGCTGTTTCTGTACTATGATGATTCTAAAACCTGACTGAAACTCTTCAAATAGACCATTCCTCTGCAGATGATCCGTTAGCTGTTTTACAACTACCCTTTCAAGAATTTTTGAGAGAAAAGGAAGGTTGGAGATTGGCCTATAATTAGCTAAGATAGCTGGGTCAAGTGATGGCTTTTTAAGTAATGGTTTAATTACTGCCACCTTAAAAGCCTGTGGTACATAGCCAACTAATAAAGATAGATTGATCATATTTAAGATCGAAGCATTAATTAATGGTAGGGCTTCCTTGAGCAGCCTGGTAGGAATCGGGTCTAATAGACATGTTGATGGTTTGGAGGAAGTAACTAATGAAAATAACTCAGACAGAACAATCGGAGAGAAAGAGTCTAACCAAATACTGGCATCACGGAAAGCAGCCAAAGAGAACGATATGTCTTTGAGATGGTTATGAGTAATTTTTTCTCTAATAGTTAAAATTTTATTAGCAAAGAAAGTCATGAAGTCATTACTAGTTAAAGTTAAAGGAATACTCGGCTCAATAGAGCTCTGACTCTTTGTCAGCCTGGCTACAGTGCTGAAAAGAAACCTGGGGTTGTTCTTATTTTCTTCAATTAGTGATGAGTAGAAAGACGTCCTAGCTTTACGGAGGGCTTTTTTATAGAGCAACAGACTCTTTTTCCAGGCTAAGTGAAGATCTTCTAAATTAGTGAGACGCCATTTCCTCTCCAACTTACGGGTTATCTGCTTTAAGCTGCGAGTTTGTGAGTTATACCACGGAGTCAGGCACTTCTGATTTAAGGCTCTCTTTTTCAGAGGAGCTACAGCATCCAAAGTTGTCCTCAATGAGGATATAAAACTATTGACGAGATAATCTATCTCACTCACAGAGTTTAGGTAGCTACTCTGCCCTGTGTTGGTATATGGCATTGGAGAACATAAACAAGGAATCATATCCTTAAACCTAGTTACAGCGCTTTCTGAAAGACTTCTAGTGTAATGAAACTTATTCCCCACTGCTGGGTAGTCCATCAGAGTAAATGTAAATGTTATTAAGAAATGATCAGACAGAAGGGGGTTTTCAGGGAATACTGTTAAGTTTTCAATTTCCATACCATAAGTCAGAACAAGATCTAAGGTATGATTAAAGTGGTGGGTGGACTCATTTACATTTTCAGCAAAGCCAATCGAGTCTAACAATAGATTAAATGTAGTGTTGAGGCTGTCATTCTCAGCATCTGTGTGGATGTTAAGCACTAAGTCAGACAAAAGGTCCGAAAATTCACAGAGAAACTCACAGTAACGACCAGGAGGACGATAGATAACATCAAATAAAACTGTTTTTTGGGACTTCCAATTTGGATGGACAAGACTAAGAGTCAAGCTTTCAAATGAATTAAAGCTCTGTCTGGGTTTTTGATTAATTAATAAGCTGGAGTGGAAGATTGCTGCTAATCCTCCGCCTCGGCCCGTGCTACGAGCGTTCTGGCAGTTAGTGTGACTCGGGGGTGTTGACTCATTTAAACTAACATATTCATCCTGCTGTAACCAGGTTTCTGTAAGGCAGAATAAATCAATATGTTGATCAATTATTATATCATTTACTAACAGGGACTTAAAAGAGAGAGATCTAATGTTTAATAGACCACATTTAACTGTTTTAGTCTGTGGTGCAGTTGAAGGTGCTATATTATTTTTTCTTTTTGAATTTTTATGCTTAAATAGATTTTTGCTGGTTGTTGGTGGTCTGGGAGCAGGCACCGTCTCTACGGGGATGGGGTAATGAGGGGATGGCAGGGGGAGAGAAGCTGCAGAGAGGTGTGTAAGACTACAACTCTGCTTCCTGGTCCCAACCCTGGATAGTCACAGTTTGGAGATTTTAATAAAATTGGCCAGATTTCTAGAAATGAGAGCTGCTCCATCCAAAGTGGGATGGATGCCATCTCTCCTAACAAGACCAGGTTTTCCCCAGAAGCTTTGCCAATTTTCTATGAAGCCCACCACATTTTTTGGACACCACTCAGACAGCCAGCAATTCAGGGAGAACATGCGGCTAAACATGTCACTCCCGGTCTGATTGGGGAGAAAACTACAGAGTCCGACATTGTTTTTGCAAAGTTACACACCGATTCAATGTTAATTTTAGTGTTCTCCGATTGGCGTAACCTGGTGTCATTACTGCCGACGTGAATTACAATCTTACCAAATTTACGCTTAGCCTTAGCCAGCAGTTTCAAATTTCCTTCAGTGTCACCTGCTCTGTTCCCCGGAAGACAATTGACTATGGTTGCTGGTGTCGCTAACTTCACATTTCTCAAAACAGAGTCGCCAATAACCAGAGTTTGTTCCTCGGCGGGTGTGTCACCAAGTGGGGAAAAACGGTTAGAAATGTGAACGGGTTGGTGGTGTACACGGGGCTTCTGTTTAGAACTATGCGTCCTCCTCACAGTCACCCAGTCGGCCTGCTTTCCAGGCTGCTCGGGATCCGCTGGAGGGAAACTAACGGCGGCTAAGCTACCTTGGTCCGCACCGACTACAGGGGCCTGGCTAGCTGTAGGATTTTCCAAGGTGCGGAGCCGAGTCTCCAATTCGCCCAGCCTGGCCTCCAAAGCTACGAATAAGCTACACTTATTAAAAGTACCGTTACTGCTAAAGGAGGCCGAGGAATAACTAAACATTTCACACCCAGAGCATAAAAGTGCGGGAGAGACAGGAGAAGCCGCCATGCTAAACCGGCTAAGAGCTAGTAACTGCGCTAAGCTAGCGGATTCCTAAAAACACACAAAGTGAATAATGTGTAAATAATTTAGAGGTGATTCAGCAGAGGGAGTGCTTTAGTTAAGGCACGTGAAGATTACACTGTGAAACAAATCGTTATCTAGTTATCTAGATCAATCTAACTGCACAGATTAAACAGCTAACAGATACAGCAAAACACCGCTGTGCTCCGGAACAGGAAGTGATACAATACCGCAGTGAGAGCCAACCACCAGTAGAGGCAGTCAAACTGTCATGGAAGACTGCTCACCAGGAAGACTGCTCACCAGTCCACAGGGCACCGTTCTATTATGATCCCCCACAGTATAGAAAGAGTGCAAAAATGGGATGAAACGGCTCAGTCCGGTTTGCCTCCTATCAAGCTGGTGTATAAAGTGCAGACCTGGCAACTGGCTAGAAAAACACACGCAGTGGAATACTTCTTTTTTCTTTCCCCCAAATAGATGTACAGTGCAGCTGAGGACTCGCCATTGATATCCACAGATATATACCTGCTGTATGTGTGATATATATATATACACGAGGTCTATTAGAAAAATATCCGACCTTATTATTTTTTTAAAAAACCATATGGATTTGAATCACGTGTGATTACATCAGCCAAGCTTGAACCCTCGTGGGCATGCAAGAGTTTTTTCACGCCTGTCGGTGACGCCATTCGCCTGTGAGCACGCCTTGTGGGAGGAGTGGTCCAGCCCCCTCGTCGGATTTTCATTGTCTGAGAAGTTCCTGAGAGACTGGCGCTGTGCTTCATCAAAATTTTTTCCAAAACTATGAGGCATATCCAAGTGGACACCATTCGACAAATTAAGCTGGTTTTCGGTAAAGGAGATTTTCTAAATGAAAGACGTGCGGACGGATTGGCGCGTCGGCTCGCAGCCGGTGCAGCGCGCCCACCACAGGAAAAACACCTCTGTTGGAAGTCTTAAGGACAAGTTGGAACATGCCCTGCTGTTAAACAATTTCTCAGATACTCACTCAACTGAAAGCCACCAAAAGCCGCCTGGATTTTACCAACGTCTTTCATTAAAAAATCTCCTTTAACAGTGGAATGTTCGGATAAACTGCTGATCCCAACTTCTTCTGAATGTTCTCTGTTCTCTCACGACGTCCTGGGTCAACAGAGGCTTAAATTTGGAGGTTTTCAGCTCGAAACAGGATGACGACGTCGCCTCAGAGCGCTGCGCAATGTCCTGCTCCGTGGGAAGTCCTTACAGCGATAGAAACAATCCAAAATCTCTCATCAGCCGTTAAAATTTTCACCGAAAACCAGCTTAATTTGTCGAATGGTATCCACTCGGATGTGCCTCACAGTTTTGGAAAAAATTTGATGAATCACAGCGCCAGTCTCTCAGGAACTTCTCAGACAATGAAAATCCGACGAGGGGGCTGGACCACTCCTCCCACAAGGTCTGTTAGTACAGCTTTAAGGACCCCTTTAAGGACGCTCGGCGCACCGCGCTCCGAGCTACAACAACGCGGCACAAGCCACCGGACCATTTATAAACGGATGGCTCTGTGGATACGAGACCGTCGTGTGCTCTTTCTCTGGTTATCACAAGAGCTGGACATCAGCCATTTTCCGGCAGATTTCACTTTTAACAAGAGATTTTGTCATGGAAAGCCGCGCGGAGGCTTCGTGCGTCACGACCGATTTGCTTTGGAAGCGAGACAAAGGAACACCTCCGTTTCGGCATGTCAGAGGACAAGTTTGGACATGTCCAGCTCTCCACAATTTCACTGATACTTACTGGACGAGATAAAGCCGAGATAAATCTGTTTTTTTGCCAAGTGAAAAATTGAACCTTAAATCTAAAAACAGGCCCAAGGATGAAAATGCCTGAACTTTCCTTTTAATGAAACATATATGTTCAGAGTCTTTTGTTTACATTGTACATAGATGCACATATTTGTTTCACATGTAGAAGGAAAGCTGTGACACAGTCCACATTTAATCAGAATAGCATGGGTGTCTAATCCTGCCCCGGGACTCTAGTTTCAGACACTATTCTAAAGTCAAATCCAGCTGTTCACAGAGGCACTTGTTTTATTTTAATTCATCTCACTTTGGGCGACGAATCATACATTCTGTGTACAAAATAATGAGGGCCTACCATGAGTTAAGATGAGGTTCATTGTCAATCATAATGAACAGTCACCTCTGTTACAGCTGATTATATAGAGAACACACACACACACGGTGTCCGTTTGCTTCGATGTTTGTGAATGAGTGTGATTTGTGCTCCAGTCATGTCAGCAGGGTACACTGAGTCTTTATGTTAATTGGTACTCAGTGAATTAATGTAGATGAAGCGTAACACTGCCTAAAGCCTCGGAAAGAATTAGCTCCCCAGTTAATAAGCTGTCTCATATCCTTTTTGCAACAAAGGGGGTTATTTAAGAATTCAAATTAAAGCAAATAACACGTGGGAATCAAGCTAATCAATTACACTCCGGCACACAACTACGTGTAATGACCAGAATCTTCTCTGGTGTGTAGGAGTTATGAGGAACCTGATTGGGATACAAATTTGATGCCATCTGCTAGAAGCTTTGAAATAGATGGCTGACCGAGGCAATGAGCGTCAATCATCATTAAGATGATACACTGCACAGCCTTTTTGTTCTTTTAATAAATTAATAAATGAGCCAAATATTGGTTCTTCTCTTAAATTCCATTCACATGAGATTAATTTGACATGAGTAAACAGGCCAACATAATTATTAGCAAAGTTATTTTTACCTCTGTGTTTTTCCCTATCCACCAGGTTTTCTTAATAACTTACCTGGTTAAATAAAGGTTAAATCAAATTATTTCCATCTGAGTGCACCATTTCAGTCATTTTCATGGACTGCACACTTCCATTTCAGTAAAGATTCCAACAACTTCTATCGTCTGTAAAACAATTCATAGAAAGTACTTCAAGTTATAAAAATACAGTGTGAATACACAACACTGAATATTCCATCACGCCCTGTGGAAAAGGAGTTTTACGCCATTTATCTCAAGTGTGGAAGCACTTTAGGGCCTCTTCACACATAACACGAAGTTTAGCGAAAGAAGCAGCAACCAGCCGAAAATCTGTGAACAAAAAACGAAATGGGGAACCGCGAAGCATTCCACCTGCTGTCTGTTCATTCACGCGTGCGCGTGCACGAACACAGTGCGAGCACCTGGAACATATGGCACCACATCGTGCCGGAAAAACCCACAGACATTTAAAAAAAACAGTATTTCTAATATTTATTCCTCTTATCAAGCAGACAATACAAGTATGATCCTTCTGTTCCTCTGTATATGACCCATGGTCAATGACATGCATGAAACAGTGTGCTCATGTTCACATCTGCTGGCCCTGCCTGTCCAGCGCATGTGCTCAGCTGGCCCCGCATGTCCAGCGAGTGCCATGCCAAAGGACACTGCATCATGTGGACCATAACTCACGTGGGTGAGGTGACATTCAGATCGCCAGCTGACTGTACACATGATCAGATGGTCCTTTGCATCTGGCACAGCCTGCCAATGTCTCTGCTGACGCAGCTGCTCCAGCATGTTGCAAAGGTGATATATGTTTTTATGTACAGTTGTATGCAAACGTTTGGGCACCCATGATAATTTTCATGATTTTCCTTTAGGAATCATTGGTTGTCTGAATCAGAAATTTCAGTTAAATATATCATATAGCAGACAAACACACTGATATTTGAGAAGTGAAATGAAGTTTCTAGTATTTACCGCAACCCTCTGGCATCACAGTTTATGGTTCCACCCTCTTCATTGTCCCCACCACCTGAAATAATTATTTATGACATCCTCCCTAAATCGTCCCACGATGAGTCTGAAACAGCACGTGTTCCTTTTTCTGTCTGTCTGAGCAACAGCTGCGTATGTCCATGCATGCATGCGCTGGACATTCAGTTGGGTTCATTCAGTCTGCGCTGAAAGAAGGATTTGGAACAAACACATAAAAGAATATTATAAACATGTAAAAGTACAACCCCAAATCATAAAAAGTTGAGGCAGTATATAAAATGCAAATAAAAACCTGCAGTGATTCTGACATTTACTTTGACTTATATTTCATTGTAGACATTATGAACACAAGTTATTTCATGCTTTGTGTAGTCAGCTGAATTTAATTTGTTAATATACATCCATTCCTGCACTTCAGGCCTGCAACACATTCCAGTTCTTCACCACTTGGTATCCTCAATGCCAAATGTCTTTAAGTTTTGTGCGAAGAATTGGCAACATTACAACGTGGGAAATGCTTTAGCATCCTCCATTCTAAACTCTATTCTTCCTAGAACAAGTCATTACCCAAGGCTAAAATATGGCCATCGGGTATTGCACAGGCCTTTGCGTCCCTCTGTCTGTCTGTGCTCAGCATAAGTCCAGCCCTATTACTGCCAGGGTCTTCAGATTCACAGGGAACATTCTTGGAACACAGACCTTCGACAAGTTCAAAGATGAGTAACCTTGACCTATTTTAATAGGTCAAAAGGTCACGTTGTTTCTTATTTTAATGCTCATACGGCCAAGGGTATTTTAGCATTGCATTGTACTTTAGTGATTATACTGTTACTACTATATTAACTGTAAAATAAAGGTAAAAATGTTCCACTGTTACTCTTTAAGAATTAAATTAAACTGACCACAACAAAATCTGCAATGAACTCTTATGTATATTTATACCACTGTTATCCTACTGTGTGCAGCTTGAATATTCTATTTTTTGCCTTCTTGCCCTTGTATTGATTTTCTAGTGTTTTCTTGTGCTTGACTTCTTGTTACTGAATGTGTTTTTCCAGTGAGCATTCTTTTATTTTGCTTGACACTTAGTGTACTTAGTTACTGTCTTTTCAGCATTACTTGTAGTGTTTCCTAGTGATTGTGTTTTTGTTGCTGACCTTTTTTGCATCATCAATTTTTGACCTTGCTTGCTCTTTGAACACTTTTGATGTCAATTGCTTCTTGTGTTTTGGACCTTTCGCTGCCTCTCTGACTGCTCTCCTGCCTATTCCCTCGTGGACACTGTTGCCAGTTGTGGATTGCTCTCCTGTGTACAGACCTTTGACCCTTCTCACCTGAGTCATTAAGGACTGTTTTTGAATCAGCTGGTGCTATCTCTGCATTGGGGTTCTGAACAATCCTTCCACCCGTAACAGTAAGTCTCTCTCCATTTACAGCCCAAGATTTCTTAGATTACTTTGAAAAGAAAATAGATGACATTGGGCTAAATATATCCAAGCATGTCATAGTCCCGCCACTACACCTTGTTATCGATATGGGTACCGTCACTGATACATCACCTAGATTTACTGAATCTAATATTTCACTGGGTGTGCTGACAAAACTTGTAACCTGCTAAATGCACAACCTGTCTTTTTGACCCTAAACCAACAAAACTATTTAAGGACCTGTTGCCCACACTTGGCCCTTTTGTCCTACAAATTATTAATCTGTCACTAAAGCATGGTTTACACATAGACGTTTTGTCGGCGGGTAGTACGTAGACCGAAGTTCGCGGTAGTTCTGGCTGTTTTCGCGGTGGAAAGGGGCGGAGCATTTCGCCAGCGTTTTGACCACCGTACTAGCCGCAAATACGCCTTGGGGCAACTGTTTGTTGTGATTTGGCGCTATATAAAAAAAAAAGTTGATTGATTGATTGATTGAAATACGCGGATAAAACACCGCTAAATCCGCCGAATAAAGCGCCGTTTTGACGCCGTAGCATCTGGCACACGTCAGGCAACGGGGATTAATACCCAATCGCAGGTTAAGACGCGCGTGAGAAAGGCGGTGTTCTGCTGCCGCCGATAATGCTCTGTGTACCGCTGGATTTATCCAGGCAAATCCTGCGTTACTCCAGGAACTTTTGCATATAGGCACCGCCCCCAGAGTATAATAGGCTGAAGCAGCAGGAATACATGCCTCGGTCACTGCAGGGGGAGGGAGATCA
Source organism: Thalassophryne amazonica (assembly GCF_902500255.1). NCBI lineage: Eukaryota > Metazoa > Chordata > Actinopteri > Batrachoidiformes > Batrachoididae > Thalassophryne > Thalassophryne amazonica. The sequence goes on from NC_047115.1 coordinate 73,984,880, forward strand.
TACTCAGCCTTTTCTTCTCCTTCCTTTCCCCTTCCTCAACGTGTTGCTCTGTCTCCACCACAGGGCTACCCTCTGCTTCTGAACCAGACCTCTTGGTAAGTCCTTGCCGCTGCCAATTTTCTTTTAGGATGCATACTGGAGCTTCTCTGCAAAAATATCTGGAGCTGGCCGCAAGTGAGAGGCCTGCATGCAGCACGCTAGCGTTTTTATATTGACCGCCACCTATCGGCCGTTTGGAACACCGTTAACCGGGAGGTGGCGTTTAGAATGGCGTACTGTCCGCTAGCGCCGCCGTTTTGTCTGCCTCTGTCGTCGGTTAAAACGCCCTTGATGGACGCCGATGTGGGCTCTATTGCCGTATTACACGCCATTGATTAGGGATACAACGCCGGCTGCCAATTACGGCAGTGTAAACTGCGGCACTACAAGAAGGGACAGGATGAAACGGCGATTAAAAAGTATCAAACGCCGTTGTTCGCGTCGTCTCTGTCATCACGCGAATTCTCCGGGAGCGCTCCCAGAATTATTCGACATGTTGAATAATTTTTTTCGACGATTCCCGGTAAAGCCGGAACTAAGCCACGCCCCCTAGTGCCGGCGTTAACAACGGCGTGTGATCCTTAAGACGGCCAAAAACTCTTCCGGGACGCTTCCGGGACCTCTTACCGTCTATGTGTAAATGGGGCTTAACATTGGGATCTGTTCCAAAATGTTTCAAATGTATAGTGATTAAACCATTACTTAAGAAATCTAACCTTGACCCCAGTCTACTTAAAAATTACACTGCTCAACATGATTTTTCTTGCAGGGAGTTTTTCAATGGATTTTGGGTAATTTTGGGGCACTGAATCCAAATCTGGTGTTAGGTTTTGCCAGTCACATCATGTTTTTGAGATATGAAAACATATTTCTCATATCAAGCATTGAAGCAAAAGCTGCAGTCTCGCACACCTCTTCGGCGCCATAAATGATATTATGCTTCTTGTTCACATTTCACAAACCTGGTTTAAAACTATACTTTTCAAAATGCTTTTGTGCATGATTAGTAGCGTCAAACTCATGAGTGAATGAGCAACTTGCGTAATCCATCAATACGGAACATGCAGACTGCAAAAAACGTGATGTGACAGAAGAAATCTGAGCACAGATTAAGCACCCCAAAAGTACCCTAAATCAGTTCTCAAAGTCCATGGAAGAATTTTTTTTAAATTTTTTTTTTGACCAGTGTTATCTATCATTTTGTTGTAAAAACCCCAGGGTGCAGGACTTGTCTCACAGTGCGCTGCCTGTGGCACCAATGACTGTGTACTCACCTCAGTAATGTGCTCTGTTTTTGATGCTATGCCGCATTTTTTTTTTCTGTTTCCTTTGTAAAAAAAAAAAAAAAAAAAACCTTAACTGTTAGAATGGCCTAAGCAGTGGGTCACCCCTCTGAGTCTGGCCTTCTTAAGGTTTCTTCCTCATCACCAGAGGGATTCTTTCTTACTACTGTCGCCTGTGTTTACTGGGGATTGGGGGGGGGGGGGGAGTTGGTAAGGTGTAGACCCCCCTCATCTGAAGTACCTTGAGGCAGCTTTCTTGTGATTTAGTGCTATACAAATAAAATGAATGGAATTGAAATTAAGTGTTTTAAGTTTAAAACTACTTGTGGACTTATTGCCACCATATAGTGTTACCAATCACTACATTAATTGTGTTAGTGGGTTTTCTTCTTTCTTTTTGTCATCTCACTACTGTGACCACACAAAAAACACCTTGGTTTCTTGGGATACAAATACAAAAAGGAAAAGCAGGAAAACTTTCTTTTCCTGCTTTTCCTCAGTTGCCATGCTAAGTACATAAGTTGCTAAGTTTCGGGCACCTCGTGTAACCTTGAATATTCAAGAGGTGTTTCATTGACCGTTTGTGGTTAAATGTGGCATTTAAAGTGCAGGGCAGGACATGATGCTGATTCATCTGCACATATTTCAATGTAGTGTGTATTTTGCTTACATGTGTGTCTGCAAACTGTTTTAGAATGGTTTTTTAACTCCATTTTTCACTTCGGATGTGCTACACACGGTCTTATAAATGAAGCCCTAGTTCCGTTACATATTTTTGTCATTCTGAATTACGGACAATGATTATGAACAACAGGTGCTGTTGGAGGCTGCAGTTAAAGAGGAAGAATGTCTTCTGTCACTTGAGCCTGACTGCATCTTTGTCATTTCTGTGTGATGTCTGCTGAGCTTTGTACTGAATTTGTGAGTCTGTCGCTGAACCTTGACCACCTTTGCCCCCTTGCATATCATTTGGAGTATTCAGAATTCAGCAACATGCCATCACAACACCATCAACATCCACAGGTACATCATCACAACATGTTACATGTCAAGACGGCAGACAATGTTTGAAGTTTAAAAAAATTGTCACAGTGTGTCGTGAGTGTCAACCTTTCATGACAAATCACAACATACCATGAAATGCTGCTTGATCGCAGAAGGACATCTGCAAGAGTCATCAAGGTTCATCTTGTCAAACACTGTGAAAGATGGAACCCGCCTTCAAACTTCACTGTGACACTGAGAATGCAGATGCAAGTGAGAGAATGTCTGACAAGCTAATGGTATTGCTGCCAATTTGTCAAAGTGCATAGTCAACAGCAGCCACCAAAGCTCCCTGGGGTGAAGCAATGAAACAGCAAGGTGAGAATTTGCTTTTTTTTTTTTCCATAAGTGTTTCCTCATTTCATGTAAAGGTTGGTTTCACTTCATTTTTGTATTCAACAGCACATGTTGCCGGTGACTCAGAGTGAGAGATGGTTGGGTGACTGGGGGGAAATGTGAGCTGATGGGTTTGTTTCTGTCATGAACAACCTCATCCCACAGATGCTTATGTTAAATACACACATCAGTGAGGTGCAACAGCTTTGAACATGGCTGCATATTATTCACCATGTGTGAAACCTGCGATAACATTTGTGTTGGACTTTGTGGTGCGCTGCGCCATGTGGAAGATAAAACCCTCAGTGTTGAAATGTTTCTTAGCAGGACACTGAACCAAAAAACTACTCAAATTGCAAATGCTAGCTTCAGAGAGGTTTTTTTTTCCCTTTTGTGGTGGGGTGACAGAATATGTGATAAATGTGCAAATGTGACTTATTTAAAATTGTAAGATCAGTTTTCCACATACAATATATCACTGTTCTTGCTGGACACAAATGCAAATTTTGTAACGTTTGGGGAAAATTACAGGCACAATAGCAGTAATAAAAAGAAACTGCACTGCCAACATTAAATGACATGGTTATGATATAGGCTGCTCTCCTTTAGATGGTGCTATTCTCCTTCACTCCTTAGTGTTGGATGACTGTCATCCTATTTCTGAACTTCACAAGGTTCTGGTTCCTTCAAGAAGTCGTCAATGAAACAATGCTTTTTCATACCTATGTGCCCAAAAGAGCAGATCTTGCTTTGTTTAAGGGAACATCAGCAATGGCATTATGGTCATGTGGATTATTTCCCTGATGTCAACCCTACCAGAATGTGGGAATAAATTGTGGGGAAAGAAGACAGTTATTTTTATTAATACCCTACACTGCATTATTCAGCAAATCATCAAATAATGCCAAATCTTTTGGGACTGTGTGACAGGCGAGTCATCATCCCTGGCTCCACAGGTAAAGACATCTTCTGTCCTCCAGGCTGCCCTGCCCTCCAATCAATCAGTCTGTCTGTCTCACACAGCACAAAAAGTATAACAAATGTCCACTTGATGGTGCTCTATTGTGTCCCTCTGTCAGTGCCTTTGAGCTCACTGTGGGTTGATCATATGGATATTGTCATATTTTACTGCCAAGAATTGAAAACAGGAATACTCACCATTGACATCTGTTCTACTAAGTGAGTTATATAAATGGTAAACAGATTTATATTTTGCTGGAAAGGAAAAAGTGCAGGGAAAGTTGTCCTGGTATTTACTATGACACACTTCTGTCAGACTTTAGCTCTAAAAATTCTCAATCTAAAATGAGGTCCGGTGAATAAATGTACAAACATTTTATTCTGAATTAGGTATTTGTACAATAATAATAATAATAATAATAATAATAATAATAAAACCACATGGAAACTTAACAGTGCTGTTAAATGCCATAAGATAATTTAACTCAAAAATTTTGTTGAAACCGATTGAACTTAAAAAAAATTAAGTTTTGTCAACTAATTTTTGTAAGTAAAAGTAAGCCCTTTTGGTTGCTCCCTTGTTTGCACTCGGGGTCGTCACCGCAAATCTGAGGAGGATCTACATGTTGTATTAGGGAGGGGTGTTATTTTAAAAAAAAATTGGAAATCTATAAATGTTTGCATGGAATATGGCAATATACATGGAATAAACCATAGCAGGATAAATTTTGGGTCATTTGGTTCCAAAAACCCATATGGACGGAGCCAGTGAAGATATCGGGTTCGGAAATCGCCAAAAATATCGACGAAAATGTCATATCTTGAGAATCACTGCACCTAGAGACTTAAAATTTGGCTCCAAATGTTGCTTGTCCCCAAGTTTATATTCAACTTCTATAGTAACAATAAGCCTATCTGGTGTTTTTTAAGAGTAATTGACAAAAAACCTAATTTCAGTACATATGTTACGATCAATTGTAACAAACAAAATCTATGCAGTTTTTATTTCAGGAACATCAGTTGAGTATAATCATCACATGTAAAGAATGACATGGCCACAATGAACTAATTATAAGCAACAGAGTGATTTTCTACATCAACAGCACATATACGACACACGCATTATTGAAATTTTCAAATGTTCTGGCCATATGGGTTTTTGGAACCAAATGACCAAAGATTTATCCTGCTATGATTTATTCCATGTATATTTCCATATTCCATGCAAACATTTATAGATTTCTAATTTTTTGGAAATAACACCCCTCCCTAGTTGTATTGGCACAAGTTTTACAGCGGCACATTGCATGGAGAAATGTGGCAGGGGTGGGATTTGAACCAGGAACCTGCCAAACAGAAACCAAGTGCACTAACTACTTGGCCACCACCCCTGAAGTTTTTGAAAGTCACTTAATAAATAAGGTTCTGTCAATTTCAAAAAGCGTTGTTGGTGCAACTTATTTTTTATGTAATCAGGTTCAACAATTTAATTTCAATTAAGGTAACTATCAGGATTTACAGTGAGGTTAAATTGTATGAACATAGAGTTTTAAATCTATGTTGCACATGCAACTAAAGTTCTGTGTTAATTTAACTTTACCCATTTAGTTTCATCATGTAAAAGCCTAAGTTGTTTAATTCAACAGGTTTGAACAGAATTTTAAAGTAAAGTCAAATAAGGAGACAAAATAAAAGGATATTTTCTTTCTTGTCTGTTGGTCTGTATATCTTTTTGCATAAGCAGGTCGGTGAGAAAACAGTGAGTGTGCTATTTGAGGACAAACGGACAGGGAGTTAAACTGAAAGTCTTGGAAAACTGAAGAGTGAATAACTCAGCTCTCATGGATTTCCATCTTTGCAGCCTAAAAACAGATTTAACAGTTCAATTTGATTTTTGTGCATTAGAAGATCTTGTCACATTTTCTGCACTGCAAACATCCCTCTACTCTGGGAGTTTGACTGTTAAGGAGGGGGAAACCTGTTTCCTAGTTGGGCCTCAAATGAGCGAACTTTACCGGCTTTTGGAGCAGGCATCTCCAGATGGCTGAATCCAGAGCAGCTCGTGGTAATCGTGGTTTTCACAACCCAGATCCATTTTCCTGGTGCCCAACAGCCTCCGTGAGATCTGTTTCCTCTGCTGATTAGGTTGGCCTCCCATATTTTCCTCACCAAACAGAAAAAGGCAAGTACATGGATTGATTAACTGTCTTCTCTAACGGTCACAGTTCCCCTGATTCTTCCTTCAGCCACGGCTCACTTATTACAGACGCACACACACACACACAGTTTAGTATTGTTACTACCTCCATCAATATATCTGCCTACGTCATTTTTTTATCTGGTTTGTGGTCATAAATCGAAAATGAATGAACCCATTTTTAACATTGTTGGGTCTGACCTGAAATGTGATAAATATATAACTGATAGAACTCAAACAGATTTTTATAATATTTGGTGAAATAGTTGGGCATAAACCAAAATAGAAATAGGGAGGGGTGTTATTTAAAAAAAAATTGGAAATCTATAAATGTTTGCATGGAATATGGAAATATACACAGAATAAACCATAGCAGGATAAATTTTAGGTCATTTGGTTCCAAAAACCCATATGGACGGAGCGTTTGAAAATTTCAAGTAACACGTGTGTCGTATATGTGCTGTTGACATAGAAAATCACTCTGTTGCTTGTAATTAGTTCATTGTGGCCATGCCTTTCTTTACATGTGATGATTATACTCAACTGATGTTCCTGAAATTTAAACTACATAGATTTTGTTTGTTACAATTGATCGTAACATATGTACTGAAATTTGTTTGTTTTTTAATTACTCTTAAAAAAGACCAGATAGGCTTATTGTTACTATAGAAGTTGAATATAAACTTGGGGTCAAGCAACATTTGGAGCCAAATTTCAAGTCTCTAGGTGCAGCAGTTCTCAAGATATGACATTTTCGTTGATATTTTTGGCGATTTTTTTAACCCGATATCTTCACTGGCTCCGTCCATATGAGTTTTTGGAACCAAATGACCCAAAATTTATCCTGCTATGGTTTATTCCATGTATATTTCCATATTCCATGCAAACATTTATAGATTTCCAAATTTTCTGAAATAACACCCCTCTCTAATAGAAACCATTAAAATTTGGGGTATACTGACCTGAGCCCAGAAATGTATTATATGTTGGGAAAATTAGCTGTTATAGGCTACGGCAGTGGTATGAACCCCAGTAAGTGCCAAATCTCTGCATGTAGAACTTTCTGTGCATGCTCATCACTTGCATAATTACATAAGCTCAGCGCCATACTTTCATGACTTTTCAGATAGATAAATGCCCAGAAGGTCCTGAGCGATTCTCATTAAGAGATGAGGAAAATGACAGTTTAAATCTGAAAACGTTTATTAAAAATCTGTAATTGTTTCAACTCCCAGAAATAAACAGAAAAGGGAGTTGTTTTGTAATGTGCTTAAACCAATAATCCCTTACATGGAGTCTGGTCCTAGATGTAGAAAACTGTGCAAGTCAGAAGATGTGGTGTGATTCTGCTGCTCTCTTTATTAAGATGAAAATTCTCTTGATGCACAACCCCTGGCAAAAATTATGGAATCACCGGCCTTGGAGGATGTTCATTCAGTTGTTTAATTTTGTAGAAAAAAAGCAGATCACAGACATGACACAAAACTAAAGTCATTTCAAACGGCAACTTTCTGGCTTTAAGAAACACTATAAGAAATCAAGAAAAAAGATTGTGGCAGTCAGTAACGGTTACTTTTTTAGACCAAGCAGAGGAAAAAAATATGGAATCACTCAATTCTGAGGAAAAAATTATGGAATCACCCTGTAAATTTTCATCCCCAAAACTAACACCTGCATCATATCAGATCTGCTCGTTAGTCTGCATCTAAAAAGGAGTGAACACACCTTGGAGAGCTGTTGCACCAAGTGGACTGACATGAATCATGGCTCCAACACGAGAGATGTCAGTTGAAACAAAGGAGAGGATTATCAAACTCTTAAAAGAGAGTAAATCATCACGCAATGTTGCAAAAGATGTTGGTTGTTCACAGTCAGCTGTGTCTAAACTCTGGACCAAATACAAACAACATGGGAAGGTTGTTAAAGGCAAACATACTGGTAGACCAAGGAAGACATCAAAGCGTCAAGACAGAAAACTTAAAGCAATATGTCTCAAAAATCGAAAAATGTACAAAAAAAACAAATGAGGAACGAATGGGAGGAAACTGGAGGAAACTGGAGTCGACGTCTGTGACCGAACTGTAAGAAACTGCCTAAAGGAAATGGGATTTACATACAGAAAAGCTAAACGAAAGGCATTATTAACACCTAAACAGAAAAAAACAAGGTTACAATGGGCTAAGGAAAAGCAATTGTGGACTGTGGATGACTGGATGAAAGTCATATTCAGTGATGAATCTCGAATCTGCATTGGGCAAGGTGATGATGCTGGAACTTTTGTTTGGTGCTTTTCCAATGAGATTTATAAAGATGACTGCCTGAAGAGAACATGTAAATTTCCACAGTCATTGATGATATGGGGCTGCATGTCAGGTAAAGGCACTGGGGAGATGGCTGTCATTACATCATCAATAAATGCACAAGTTTATGTTGATATTTTGGACAATTGAAAGGATGTTTGGGGATGATGAAATCATTTTTCAAGATGATAATGCATCTTGTCATAGAGCAAAAACTGCAAAAACATTCCTTGCAAAAAGACACATAGGGTCAATGTCAATGAGCAGATCTGATTTGATGCAGGTGTTAATTTGGGGGATGAAAATTTACAGGGTGATTCCATAATTTTTTCCTCAGAATTGAGTGAGTCCATATTTTTTTCCTCTGCTTGGTCTAAAAAAGTAACCGTTACTGACTGCCACAATCTTTTTTTCTTGATTTCTTATAGTGTTTCTTAAAGCCAGAAAGTTGCCATTTGAAATGACTTTAGTTTTGTGTCATGTCTGTGATCTGCTTTTTTTCTACAAAATTAAACAACTGAATGAACATCCTCTGAGGCCGGTGATTCCATAGTTTTGCCAGGGGTTGTAGTTTGAACAGCAAAAATAAAATGAGGGCTCCACTGATGAAGTAAAAGTGGTGGAAATACACCAGAAGCTGCTTTGGGTAGGTATCAAAATATTAATATAATAGTCCTGAGGGACATACTCCTTTAACTACTATTTAGTGCCATATTCTGTTGTGGATTTACATGACATTTAAAAATCTAGACCTGGAATAATATAACAATGACATGATGCATTAAAAAAGGAAAAAAGACAATTCTCCATTATGGTATTAGGGGAGGTGATGGTCTAGTGGTTAAGCGTTGGGCTTGAGACCAGAGGATCTTTGGTTCAAATCGCAGCCTGACCAGAAAGGCCCTTGGGCAAGGTCCTTAATCCCCTAGTTGCTCCCAGTGTATAGTGAGTACCTTGTATGGCAAAAGCACTATATAAATGCAGTCTATTTACCATTTGTTTACTATGGTAATCAAACAATTGAATAAATCTCACATAATCAGTTTTCATAAAATTGGATTATATTACCAAACTATATGAAATATGATAGGTCCTCCAGTATTGAGAAGATTTTTGAGCATTGTTTTAATTCAAAATTAACCACAGCCCTGGTCAAAATAATTTGCAGCTCAGAATTGCTTTAAAAAATAAATGCATATCAGAATACTTAATACAACGTCATACTACAGTAGTTACTGAACAACAAAGTTCATGAAAAACAACAAAAAATAAATACAAAAAATGAAAAAATAGGTAAAAAGAGACATAAAATGTGTATGTGATGCAAATCATTTTTACAGCCAGTTTTCCTTAGACAATGGGATGGATATGTGAATGTTTCTACAAGGAAGACTCAGAAGGCAAGTAAATGTTAATTATATAAATACAACAACATAATGCACAGAAGGTTATAATCTATGGTGAATTAGATTTGATGCTGGTCCCCATCAGGACAGAGTAGACTTGAAATAATCATGATTCCTGCCAGTGAAAATGGCAGGGGTGGAGCCTGCCCCCAGGTAGAAGACACGTATGGCAGTGTGGTGGAGAAGGGGATGTCTTGACAGTGATCTGTAAAGTGAGAACATTGATGTTTTAAGAAATATGCCTGGTTCCTCTTGGTTGGGAGCTGATTACCAGTGGAAACACCTGCTTCACTTTGATATTAAAATGATAAATAATCAATTCCGAGTGACTACTTAAAATCTGACTCATTGGAATGGAGTTTCATCTAATAAATATATGTTGCCCCAACTAAATTAAATTAAATTATCTTGCATGGATGAGTTTTATTTAAGTTGGGGCTACATATATTTATTAGATGGAAATCCTGCACATAATTGAATTGAGATCATCCAATGAGTCTTTTTTTTTTCTTTTTTTTTCCCAGTGTAATTAAATTCTGACTACACCAGCAGAACTTCTGCTGCACTGGATTTCTACTGCTGCCTGCTTTAGTGGAACAAATAAAAACATTATTTTTAAAAAAGACATGAAATAAAGCTTTGCTTGAAGGCACACAAAAGATTCAAGCCAAGATTTGATCTCTCTACTTGAATTAAAATCATTTTGTGTTCCAATCCACTATAGAGCTACAGTTGTGCTCAGATGTTTACATACCCTGGCAGAATTTTTGCTTTTTTGGCCATTTTTAAGAGAATATCAATGACAACATAAAAACTTTTTTTTTTTCACTCATGGTTTATGGTTGGGTGAAGCCATTTATTGTCAAACAACTGTGTTTCCTCTTTTTAAATCAAAATGACAAGAGAACTACCCAAATGACCCTGATCCAATGTTTACATACCCCTGTTCTTAATACAGTGTGTTGCCCCCTTTAACATCAACAACAGCTTGGAGTCTTTTGTGGTAGTTTTGGATGAGGCTCTCTGATGGTAAAGCTGCCACTGAATATGTGTTGGACTTTATTTACATTAATTACAAAGAAATAGAAACAGTATGGCACTTTATGGTAAATCTGCATGGAGTAGACAGTTCTCAAAAACTGAGTGACTGTGCAAGAAGGAGAAGAGTGAGGAAAGCCACCAAGACAGACAACCCAGGAGAAGTTATGGGCTTATGTGGCTGCGATTGGAGAAATTGTGCACAGTGCAGGAAAAAGGAAAACTGGGGATGTGTGAAGATTTAAATGATTTTGACAAAGGACAAATTGTGGTGGTTGAAGGACTGGGCTTTGGTGTCTCCAAAACTGCAGCTCTTGTGGGATGTTCCCTATCTGTAGTAGCCAGTACCTTCCAAAAGTGGTTCAAGGAATGAAAACTGAACAATAGCATCTTTGGGATGTGCTGAGGAATCCATGCAAGCCCCCCTTACAGCATTTAAAGGATCTCCTGGTAATATCTTGATGTCATTTAACCACAGAAATCCTTCAGGGGTCCAGTGGAGTCCACACTTCAACACTTCAAGACTGTTTTGGAGACAAAAGGGGGACCTACACAATATCAGATAGGTGGTCACAATGTTATGGCTGATCAGTGTAGGTGCCGGGTTGCATGTTGTCGTTGCTCAGTAACTTTGTACACTTTACAAAACAGTTTAATTTCTATTTATTACTCAACATATTTTAAATTCTAGATGTAAAATTCAGGTGTGTCAATAGCCTCACAGGTACTGTGTATTTAAACTGACGGACAGCACAAATCCTTTGCTTTTATTTAGGTGTATGTTTTTCATGAGGAAGTTCACCATTTGCATTGTGGCTTTGCAGTCGATCCAGAAAGATATCATGTCCACTGACTGCTGTGTAACTGACATTTTCACGAATAGTGAAACACCTGGAGCGTGGCGCTGTACTGCATGCGGTGCTCCTGTCCCGAACGGTGAACACCACGGCTCTCTGGAACCTGTTTCTGACACCAGCTCAGACTCACACAAGGAACCATTAGACAAAGCAGATGAGAAAGTTTTGAAGGTGTCAGCTTCCTATTTATACCATCCAATCTGTTTATATGAATACATCTATAATGATGTGATGTCAGTGACTGATTTGAAGTGAGCTGGAGAATAATGAGATGCCCCATTATCATAATTTCCCTGATTTAGATGAGTGGTTTTCTAACACTGAGCTAGTGAGCTTTTGCATTGTCCTCTTAAACATCCACACTCTCTCACCGACTCAGTGTGTGTGTGTGTGTTTCTGTCATGAAGGGCAAAGTGAAGCCAAAACAGGAAACAGTGAGAGAGAACGGGAGGAATTGTTGTGCTCGTTTTTAAAATTTGACATCGTAACAAAGGTATAGTGGGTAGAGTAAATAAATTAGACCCATCTCAACATTCAAAAGTTTGGACTCAACAGATTTTTCTTTATTTATACACTCAACAAAAATATAAACGCAACACTTTTGGTTTTGCTCCCATTTTGTATGAGAAGAACTCAAAGATCTAAAACTTTGTCCACATACACAATATCACCATTTCCCTCAAATATTGTTCATAAACCAGTCTAAATCTGTGATAGTGAGCACTTCTCCTTTGCTGAGATAATCCATCCCACCTCACAGGTGTGCCATATCAAGATGCTGATTAGACACCATGATTAGTGCACAGGTGTGCCTTAGACTGCCCACAATAAAAGGCCACTCTGAAAGGTGCAGTTTTATCACACAGCACAATGCCACAGATGTCGCAATATTTGAGGGAGCATGCAGTTGGCATGCTGACAGCAGGAATGTCAACCAGAGCTGTTGCTCGTGTATTGAATGTTCATTTCTCTACCATAAACCGTCTCCAAAGTCGTTTCAGAGAATTTGGCAGTACATCCAACCAGCCTCACAACCGCAGACCACGTGTAACCACACCAGCCCAGGACCTCCACATCCAGCATGTTCACCTCCAAGATCGTCTGAGACCAGCCACTCGGACAGCTGCTGGAACAGTCGGTTTGCATAACCAAAGAATTTCTGCACAAACTGTCAGAAACCGTCTCAGGGAAGCTCATCTGCATGCTCGTCGTCCTCATCGGGGTCTCGACCTGACTCCAGTTCGTCGTCGTAACCGACTTGAGTGGGCAAATGCTCACATTCGCTGGCGTTTGGCACGTTGGAGAGGTGTTCTCTTCACGGATGATGCGAAGGAGATGTGTTGCACTGCATGAGGCAGATGGTGGTCACACCAGATACTGACTGGTATCCCCCCCCAATAAAACAAAACTGCACCTTTCAGAGTGGCCTTTTATTGTGGGCAGTCTAAGGCACACCTGTGCACTAATCATGGTGTCTAATCAGCATCTTGATATGGCACACCTGTGAGGTGGGATGGATTATCTCAGCAACGGAAAAGTGCTCACTATCACAGATTTAGACTGGTTTGTGAACAATATTTGAGGGAAATGGTGATATTGTGTATGTGGAAAAAGTTTTAGATCTTTGAGTTCATCTCATACAAAATGGGAGCAAAACCAAAAGTGTTGCGTTTATATTTTTGTTGAGTATAGTTCTCCCTCATTTTAAAACAAGCAAGGTATTCAGAGTGCATACCTATGCCAAGCACCAAAGCATCAGCCATCACTGTTGTAAAATGTCCTATGCTGTTCTCTCAGCGTTTATGTCTATTCCTAGTTAGACCAAATATTTATTTTTTTTATTGTTTTATTAGAAAAATACCTAATCTCACAATGTTAAACAAAAAATATATGAAGTTGAAATGCCTTTACCCCTTTGTCGGGATTCACTCAAAAGATAATGGTGTCTGCTGTAGTCCTGGTCACAGTCAGAATTTGCTGTCCTTAAAAAAAAAAGTATATATAAATCAGTAAATAAGTCCCTTTAGCTGCTTCCTTGTTTTCACCCAGGTTTCCACAGCAGATCACAGGTGGATCTGCATGTTGAATTGGCAGCTGGGGTTTGAACCGGCAACCTTCCACACTGAAACCAAGCGCACTTAACACTTGACCACCACACCTGCTGTATGTATATATTTAGATAATCTGTCTATGCTTCTTTATTGATCAGATACAGAAAAAGGTGGTGGAGGGGGATGGGGGGGGGTTGAACCATGTTTTCCTTGACCTTTGATCAAACTACTGTATCTCAAAATATATTTTAGATCAATTCATAATTTTTTATATATTTACATCTGGATATCTATCCAAGTAATATTCCAACCAAGTTTGAAGGAAATCCATTGATCTTATTTTGATTTATATATGCCAATTAAAACAATACCCTGCTCTCAACTTTTCCAATGTGCAGGATAATAAATGAATGTGGGTTAGTGGTTATCACTGTTGCCTCACAGCAAAAAGGTCCTAGGGTCGCTTCCCACGTGGTCCTTTCTGTGTGGAGTTTACGTGTTCTCCTCTTGTTCGCATGGGTTCCCTCCAAGTCCTCTGGCTTCCTCCTGCTTCTAACGACGTTCATTTAGGTGAACTGGAAACTTTAAATTGACTGTAGGTGTGCGTGTGAGTGTGACTGATTGAGTCTGTCTGTATGTGGCCCTATGACACACTGGCATCCTGTCCAGCATGTATCCTGCCTCTTGCTCTATGACTGCTGCTATAGGCTCCAAAATGCCTTCTGGAAAAAAAAAATCCCTGTGTGCTATCAATTTCTCCTCCAGCTGTGCTAGACTTAGCTTAATATAATTCAAAGTACTACACAGAATTAACTATAGTAAGCCCAGACTTGCTAAGTTTTATCCAGACAAACTAGATCAAAGATGTTCTAGATGTTCTAAGACCCCCTGTGACTTGACCCACAAGTTTTGGTTGTGTCCAAAATTGTCCAACTACTGGCATACCTTTTTTTGATATAATCACATTGACGCACTTACACAGAAAGGTGTTTTTTCATCCGTTGTGGGTCCTGACAATTTTTTGGATGCACAATGGATGTAAAAACACCTTTCTGTGTTAGTGCTTCAGTGCTCCTTGTGCATTGTTTCAGTGTTCTAAAGAGCAAATTTCTTGACGATCTACGTATGAGTTCACCAAGCATCCTCTGTGCTTCCTCTGTGCCTCCTCTGTGCAACCACTGGCAACCATGGAGTCCTGTTCGTTAACTGTGCTTCCTTTGTGCTTCCTCTGTCCGTCCTCTGTGCTTTCTTTGAGCATCTGCATTCAGTGGTGCTTCTGCATAGTAGTAGAGCCCTGAGCGTTTCTTTTTTTTTTTTTTTTTTTGCAACAGTTACTCTTGGCCTTGCTGTCAAAGAAGAAACGTCTCCTATCTGATTTGTTAGACTCTGCGGACTATGCTCATTTTAGACATGAGCCTCGGCTGCGTCATTGTTCAAGGTGCTGAAAGAGTCATACAAAAATGCCCTCTGTGGGCCAGTGGTGCACAGTGCTCCAGCAGTTATCACCACAGAGGTCACTCATATCTGATCACATCTCCTGTCTTAAAAAAAGCTAACAAACCCATGTTTCAATAACTTATCCACTGTGTATTTTTTGCAGTGGCGATTGATTGGTCAGATGAATTTTGTTTTCCATTGCATTCGCCTTTGTTAACCTATATTGTAACTACAACAACAACAGCGCTTTATAATGAACTTTATTGATAAAAATCACAGCAAACTGCATCCATTGGCCAACTGTGCCATCATCTGTGCTTTCTTTGTGCATCAACTGCGCCTCCTTTCAATGTCCTCCAGCCTCTGTGTCCATTCTGCATTTGTTTTAAATAAGCTCAAAAATTAACAGCGACCATGACAACCATGGCATCCTGTGAAGAGACTTCATCCCTGTGCAAGGGAGGTTTAAAGTGTCTGTGACTCAGTGAAGTGTCATTGCCTTTGCCTCTTTGCTTGCTCGCCGGAGAATTTTAGTTGTTGTGGAAGGTGCCTTTGTTACCTTCAATTAAAGCCTGGTTACATGTGGAAAAAATGAACTCAGAGGCTCCTGTGATCTCTCACCTGGGGAAATCTCCATATAATGTAACAGAGTGTGTGTGCATGCATGCGAATGTGTGTGTGTGTGTGTGTGTGTGTGTGTGTGTGTGTGTGTGTGTGTGTGTGTGTGTGTGTGTGTGTGTGTGTGTGTGTGTGTGTGTGTGTGTGTGTGTGTGTGTGTGTGTGTGTGTGTGTGCCACATTTGGCTCAGTTCTGCAGCACAAAGTGTCTCTCCCCTTTACTACTACTACTGCTACTAAAGCGCTCAATGGCCTATGTCACTCCCCATATGTCAAAAATATATGTGTGCCAGGTTTGGCTCAATTCTGAAATGTTGTTCAGACAGGAAAGGGACACACACACACACACACACACACAGTAAAATTCCCAGTGTAAAACTAACACTGGCGATTTTACTGTGCACACACCCATATATCTATCTATCTAGATATATGGGTTCACTCAACATGTGTGGTCTAGTGACCCTCGACCTGCTCACAGCAGACTAACACGGACAGTGTTGAATTGTGGTATGGTTCTACTCTAGTCAGAGTGGGACCATATGTTCACTGTCAGCGTTAATTTAACACTGGTGATTTTACTGTGATGTTTGAATGAGGTAAAAACAGTAAATTCAGTAAATGGAGTTTTGTAGTGGCATGATATATAATGATATATAAATCAAACTCTCTGATTTAAACCTCTCTGAAAGTGCCACTTTGTTATTTTACAAAAAGTGAATTTTGCTATTGCAATTTAAGTCCTAAAAAGAAAAAAACTAATATACATACTATACTCACCGACCACGTTATTAGGTACCCCTGTTCAATTGCTTATTAACTCAAACAGCTAATCAGCCAATCGCATGGCAGCAGTTCAATGCATTTAGACATCAAGATGTGGTGAAGACGACTTGCTAAAGTTCAAACCGAGCATCAGAATGGGGAACAAAGAGGATTTAAGTGACTTTGAACGTGGCGTGCTTGTTGGTACCAGACGGGCTGGTCTGAGTATTTCAGAAACTAACGATCTACTGGTATTTTCATGTACAATCATCTCTAAGGTTTACAGACAATGGTCCAAAAAAGAGAAGATATCCAATGAGTAGCAGTTGTGTGGACGAAAATGCCTTGTTGATGTCAGAGGTCAGAGAATGGCCAGGCTGGCTGAATGGGCGACTGCATGACGCTATCATGTCAACATGGACCAACATCTCTGAGGAATGTTTTCAACACCTTGTTGAATCTATGCCATGAAGAATTAAGGCAGTTCTGAAGAAAACAGGGGGTCCAACCCGGTGCTAACAAGGTGTATCTAATAATGTGGCTGGTGAGTGTATAAAACGTATCATCACAACATTTCGCTTGATCTAAGACTTTAAACGGCACTATATGACTAACATGTTGGCATTAACCCAAGTTAATTTGTTCAGGAAGTAAATATTGTTCAGTTCAGTTTGTAGAAGTCAGTCATCTTGTGAAGTGACTGCAGCACAAGTTGACACTAATATGAAGTGCCTGACAGCTATAGCTTTAAGTTTGTGGTTTGTGCAGCTTGACGCTTACACAGGAAAGAGGGATGAGCTGGTTTTCCTGTTTCTTTTCTTTTATACTCTGAATTGATTCGTAGCTTGCAAAGATTTTGTTTTGGGTTCTTCTGTGGAGTTAAATGTGTGTGTCCATAACTGTATCCCTGCCAAGGTGGTTGTATTCCTTTGGCAGCTTCTGTTTGTTGGTTTGCTTGCAGGATCATTCTGACAAAAAAAAAAAAAAAAAAGGTTTGTTCTTACATGGAATGGGCTCCACTTTTATGACAAACTAAAATCTTCAGTGTTGGTCTAAAAATGAGATGTTGTGCATTAATATGTGGAAGCAGAAAGTGATCATGCTGTAGATGATCAGAAATCTTGTCTAATAACAGCTGCAGTATATTTGTGGAATTTAAAGGTTGCAGCACCCAAACATGCCTCACATTATTGGATTCACGTAGGACATAAATCTTGCATACATAACAACTGCTACTGTAAATAAAAAAATAGAAAACAATGTTAAAATGCCCTCAGCCGTATGAGCCTTGTGTTCTTTATAATTTGCAATTGTTTAATTAATTATTAAGATCCTGTTATCTTACATACAATTTATACATGTTCAATAAAGCCCCTCTATTAATCAGCCAATCAAAAACAATGTTTACATTTTAACAGCATCTGCAGGAGTCAAGACGAGGGGCGTGGTCAGGCACAAGCCGTCCCTCTTCCTCCCAGGTCCGAAAGGGAGCCGACTTCCCCACGCTCCACAGCCAGGGCTCTCCCCGTGACGACAGCTCCCCCTGCTGACATTGCTATGGAAACGAGCAGGGCCAAAAAGCGATCAGATCAGAGACAAAGGAGGCTGATCCGGGGAGAGTGTTTTCTCTGCAGCTATACCGAGCACACACAGAGAGAATGCCCCAAACGGCCAAAACAGCAGCACTCGTCCTTAGAGACTGGGCTAAGGGTGGGTCACAATACCCACGTGGGGAGACCCCGAAAATCTGCATGTATCCCAGTCACGATCCTGAGTGGGGATCTAACCCTTCACGCCCCAGCACTGGTGGACACGGGGTCGGAGGGGAATCTGCTGGACAGCAGATGGGCAAAGGAGGTTGGGCTCCCTCTAGTGGCCTTACCGTCACCATTGTCGGTGCGGGCACTAGATGGCACCCTTCTTCCACTAATCACACACCAGACACAGCCCGTGACTTTGGTTGTATCTGGTAATCACAGGGAGGAGATTGTGTTTTATGTAACACCTTCTACCTCCCGAGTGATTTTGGGTTTTCCATGGGTGTTAAAACACAATCCCCGGATTGATTGGCCATCTGGGGTTGTGGTTCAGTGGAGCAAAACCTGGCACCGGGAGTGTTTAGGATCCTCGGTTCCACCCGGTGTGACAGCTAAGGAGGAGGTTTTAGTCCCCCCCAATCTGGCGGCGGTGCCAGCCGAGTACCATGACCTTGCTGACGTCTTCAGCAAGGATCTGGCACTCACACTGTCCCCACACCGTCCGTACAATTGTGCCATTGATTTGATACCGGGCGCTGAGTACCCGTCCAGCAGGCTGTACAACCTCTCACGTCCGGAACGCGAATCAATGGAGACCTACATCCGGGACTCGTTAGCTGCCGGGTTGATCCGGAACTCCACCTTCCCGATGGGTGCTGGTTTCTTTTTTGTGGGCAAAAAGGACGGCGGACTCCGTCCATGCATTGATTACAGAGGGCTGAACGAGATCACGGTTCGCAACCGATACCCGTTACCTCTGTTGGATTCAGTGTTTACGCCCTTGCATGGAGCCAAAATTTTCACAAAATTGGATCTTAGTAATGCTTATCACCTAGTTCGGATCCGGGAGGGAGACGAGTGGAAGATGGCATTTAACACCCCGTTAGGTCACTTTGAGTACCTGGTCATGCCGTTCGGCCTCACCAATGCGCCCGCGACGTTCCAAGCGTTGGTTAATGACGTCTTGCGGGACTTCCTGCATCGGTTTGTCTTCGTATATCTAGATGATATTCTTATCTTTTCTCCGGATCCTGAGACCCATGTCAAGCATGTACGTCAGGTCCTACAGCGGTTGTTGGAGAACCGGCTGTTTGTGAAGGGTGAGAAGTGTGAGTTTCACCGCACCTCTGTGTCCTTCCTGGGGTTTATCATCTCCTCCAACTCCGTCGCCCCTGATCTGGCCAAGGTTGCGGCGGTGAGAGATTGGCCCCAACCAACAAACCGTAGGAAACTGCAACAGTTCCTCGGTTTTGCAAATTTCTACCGTAGGTTCATCAAGGGCTACAGTCAGGTAGTTAGCCCCCTTCACCTGGTCGGATCGGTGCGAAGCCGCGTTTAGGGAGTTGAAACGCCGGTTCTCGACTGCACCGGTTCTGGTGCAGCCCGATCCCAATCGCCAGTTTGTAGTTGAAGTGGACGCCTCCGACTCAGGGATAGGAGCCGTGCTATCCCAGAGCGGGGAGTCCGACAAGGTTCTCCATCCCTGTGCCTACTTTTCCCGCAGGTTGACCCCGGCTGAAAGGAACTATGACGTTGGCAATAGGGAACTTCTTGCTGTGAAGGAGGCTCTTGAGGACTGGAGACACCTGTTGGAGGGAGCATCGGTACCATTTACGGTTTTCACGGACCATCGGAACCTGGAGTACATTCGGACTGCCAGGCGTCTGAACCCCAGGCAAGCCCGCTGGTCGCTGTTCTTCGGGCATTTTGACTTCCGGATCACCTACCGCCCCGGGACGAAAAACCAATGATCTGATGCCCTATCCCAGGTGCATGAAGAGGAGGTCAAGACCGAGCTGTCAGACCCGACGGAAACCATCATCCCCGAGTCCACTGTCGTGGCCACCCTCACCTGGGACATGGAGAAGACCGTCCGGGAGGCCCTGACACGGAGCCCGGAGCCGGGGACAGGTCCGAAGGACAAAATGTACGTCCCACCAGAGGCCAGGGCTGCGGTCCTCGACTTCTGTCATGGTTCCAAGCTCTCCTGTCATCCAGGGGTGCGAAGGACCGTGGCAGTGGTCCGGCAGCGCTTCTGGTGGGCGTCTTTGGAAGCCGACGTCCGGGAGTATGTCCAGGCCTGCACCACCTGTGCCAGGGGCAAAGCCGACCACCACAAGGCCCAAGGCCTCCTCCAGCCTCTGCCCGTGCCTCATCGCCCCTGGTCTCACATCGGCCTGGACTTTGTCACGGGCCTCCCGCCGTCCCAGGGCATGACTACCATCCTCACAATAGTGGACCGGTTCTCCAAGGTGGCCCACTTCGTGGCCCTCCCGAAGCTCCCGACGGCCCAGGAGACTGCAGACCTCCTGGTCCACCATGTCGTGTGTCTGCATGGGATTCCATCGGACATTGTCTCGGATCGTGGTCCTCAGTTCTCCTCCCAGGTCTGGAGGAGTTTCTGCAGGGAACTGGGGGCCACCGTAAGTCTCTCGTCTGGGTACCACCCCCAGACGAACGGGCAGGCAGAGCGGACGAACCAGGAACTGGAGCAGGTCCTCCGCTGCGTGACCTCCGCGCACCCGATGGCCTGGAGTGACCATCTGGCCTGGATCGAGTACGCTCATAATAGCCAAGTTTCATCTGCCACCGGCCTCTCCCCGTTTGAGGTGTGTTTGGGGTACCAGCCCCCATTGTTTCCGCTAGTGGAGGGAGAGGTCAGGGTGCCCTCGGTCCAGGTCCATCTGAGGAAGTGCCGTCGGGTGTGGCGTACCGCCCGCTCTGCCCTGCTCAGAGCCCGGACGAGGGCTAAGGCCCATGCAGACCGCCGGCGTTCCCCGGCCCCTGCATACCAGCCCGGGCAGGAGGTTGGCTTTCCACAAAGGACATCCCCCTGCAGGTGGAATCCCAGAAGCTCAAGGACAGGTACATAGGACCCTTTACCATCCTCAAAGTCCTCAGTCAGGCCGTAGTGAAGCTGAAGCTACCAGCTTCACTGCAGATTCATCCAGTGTTCCATGTTTCACGGATCAAACCCTACCACACATCAGCTCTCTGCACCCCCGGACCGGCGCCACCTCCTGCCCGGATCATAGATGGAGATCCTGCCTGGACTGTGAGCAGGCTCCTGGATGTCCGTCGAAAGGGCCGGGGTTTCCAGTATTTGGTGGACTGGGAGGGGTATGGACCCGAAGAACGCTCCTGGGTGAAGAGGAGCTTCATCCTGGACCCGGCCCTCCTGGCCGACTTCTACCGGCAGCACCCGGACAAGCCTGGTCGGGCGCCAGGAGGCGCTTGTTGAGGGGGGGGGTCCTGTTGTGTGGGCCGCTGAAGAGGAGGTACTGCTGGCCCACCACCACCAGATGGCACCCTGCTTGGAGTGCGGGCTTCAAGCACGAGAGGGCGCCGGAGCCACTGGGAGTGACAGCTGTCACTCTTCATCAGCACCAGCTGTCACTCAGTCATCTCATCACCATCACCATAAAGGCCGGACTGCAACTCCACCTCCTCGCCGAGAAATCTGCTACCTTGGAGGTAATCTTCTCTGCTGTAACTAACGGTATTATTATTATTCTGCTTTGCAGCCGTGTTCCTGCATCTCAGTCCCTGCTGGAGTGGTATACAGTGAGAGTCAGCGACGTCTTCGCCTCTCACTCCTCCTAAGGAAGCGACTGACAGGAGCTGCACGAGTGTGTGATTGGAGGTGGAGGTTCTCCCTCCTAAGTGAACACTGACTGTGGGATTACTGAGTATGCGTACTCACACTCACCTGTGCTGTTCTTCTCTGCCAGCAGTACCAGGTCTGACAGCTGGAGACGGTGACCACCTGGGGACCCAGGACTTGACGGCTCCGGTGTTCTTCAGATCCGTTGGCAGTGAGGGCCGTGTGGGATCCAGCTCGGTTCTGGACGGGCGTCTCCTATCCTCAAGCCTGCCCACACGTCACCCAACGTGTAATTGACTAAAGTCTAAAACTGATTGTTGTCTGTATTCCATTGTGCACAATTTACAACATTAAATTGTTACTGTTTGGCTTATCCATTGCCCGTTCATTTAACGCCCCCTGTTGTGGGTCCGTTTCCTACACTTTCACAACAGTAATATTTGTGACTGTGGTCCCAGCTCTCTTCAGGTCATTGACCAGGTCCTCCTGTGTAGTTCTGAGCTTTCTCAGAATCATCCTTACCACACAAAAGTGAGATCTTGCATGGAATCCCAGACCAAGGAGGATTGACAGTCATCTTGTGTTTCTTCCACTTTCTAATAAATAATCATAACAGTTGTTGTCTTCTACCGAGCTGCTTGCCTGTTGTCCTGTAGTCCATCCCAGCCTTGTGCAGGTCTACAGGTTTGTCCCTGGTGTCCTTAGACAGCTCTTTGGTCTTGGCTATGGTGGACAGGTTAGATTGTGATTGATTGAGTGTGTGAACAGGTGTCTTTATACAGGTAACAAGTTGAAACAGGTGCAGTTAATACAGGTAAAGTGTGCAGAATAAGCGGGCTTCTTAAAGAAAAATTAACAGGTCTGTGAGTGCCAGAATTCTTGCTGGTTGGTCGGGGATCAAATGCTTATTTCATGCAATAAAATGCAAATTAATTATTTAAAAATCATACAATGTTATTTTCTGGATTTTTTTTTTTTTTTTTTTTTTTTTTTAGATTCTATCTCTCACAGTTGAAGTGTACCTAAGATAAAAATTACAGATCTCTCCATTCTTTGTAGGAGGGAAAGCCTGCAAAATTGACAGGGGATCAAATAGTTATTTCCCCCATTGTATTTACACACAAACGAAACAGTTTTGCAGCTAGCTACCAGCCTGTGATGTCACCATGGTAACGTCAGCAAAATAACATCAGAGGTGTTATTAGGTTCCAAAAACGGCGTTTTCGATTGTACAAGTGCTCTCGCTCGCTTTTACATAATATATCAAATACATGCATATAAACACAAAGCAAAGCAGTTTAGTTTTGAAGAGACCAGCCACTGACGTCATGGTGCAGCTCTACTCTGACTGGATGTCATCCCCACCACTCAAAAATGAAGTAGAATAGATTCAAACAGAATGTGGCATTTTAACCTCATAAAATACCTCTTCAATAGGTCAAGGTTAGCCATCTTTGAACTTGTCCAAAGTCTGTGTCCCAAAAATGTTCTCTCTGAATTTGAAAACTGTGGCAGTAATAGAACTGGAATTATGCTGTACACAGACAGATGGACAGATGGACAAACAGACGGATGGACGCCAGGTCTTTGCAATACCCAATGGGCATATGTTGGCCACGGGTAACAATCAATAAAGGATATAAAAGTAAACATTCATGGCAGCATGCAAAATTTCACCTTACTGCTTCACTGCTTCACCTCAGGGAGATTTGGTGACTTTTGTCTGACAAGTTGACATTAATCTGTTAACTTTTCAAACTGCTTTCTCAGCAGTAGAATGCTATGCAGCTGGCACACTCTGACTTAAACAGAAGACTGATTCACTCACACCCATGTCTAATGGAGTGGATAAATACTGTAGAGCTTCAAGATATTACTTAATATCTGGTTCCACTGCTACTAAAGCACCACACAGAAAATATAAGTCTTGAACTAATTATCATTTATCACTCACTCATGGATTGAGCAAAATTAACAAATAACCCCTTTATTGTTTTATTGCGCTCTTCATCTGACAGCACTTGTTTTTCCAGTTAGAGACGTCCCAGTGAATACTGCAAATGCCTCCAGATGGCTTACAGCATACTGGATTTGCTTTTATGTGTTAGAAGAATGAGCACCATGAATAAAACAAACCCTGTCGTGTTTGTTTTTAAGAAAAGTGCCGTTGCTGCTAGTGTGAGTGTGTGGTGGTCGCGACATGCAATGATACAAGACGTATAGAACCAAAATTGCACTGTAAATGGAACAAAATGGCAAATGGGATGAATAATCCATATCACATGACACACAAACCACCAATCAAATGACAAGGATGTACGAGGTCTATTAGAAAAGAAACCGACAGTTTTATTTTTTTTTAAAACTATATGGATTTGAATCACGTGTGATTACATCAGCCAAGCTTGAACCCTCTTGCACATGCGTGAGTTTTTTCACGCCTGTCAGTGACGTCATTCGCCTGTGAGCACGCCTTGTGGGAGGAGTGGTCCAGCCCCCTCGTCGGATTTTCATTGTCTCAGAAGTTGTTGAGAGACTGGCGCTGTGCTTCATCAAAATTTTTTCAAAAGCTGTGAGGCACATCCGAGTGGACATCATTCGAGAAATACAGCTGGTTTTCGGTGTAAATTTTAACGGCTGATGAGAGATTTTGGATTGTTTGTATCGCTGTAAGGACTTCCCACGGAGCGGGACGTCGCGCAGCGCTCCGAGGCGACATCGTCATCCTGTTTCAAGCTGAAAACCTCCAAATTTAAGCCTCTGTTGACCCAGGACGTCGTGAGAGAACAGAGAAGTTTCAGAAGAACTTGGAATCAGCAGTTTATCCTGACATTCCACTGTTAAAGGAGATTTTTTTAATGAAAGACGTGCGGCACGCCCACCACAGGAAAAACACCTCCGTGTTGATAACCATTTGTAAAATCCAGGCGGCTTTTGGTGGCTTTCAGTTGAGTGAGTATCTGAGAAATTGTTTAACAGCAGGGCATGTTCCAACTTGTCCTTAAGGCTTTCCAACGGAGGTGTTTTCCTGTGGCGGGCACGCGGCGCGGGCTGCGAGTCGACGCACCAATCCGTCCGCACGTCTTTCATTAAAAAAATCTCCTTTAACAGTGGAATGTCCGGATAAACTGCTGATTCCGAGTTCTTCTGAAACTTCTCTGTTCTCTCACGACGTCCTGGATCAACAGAGGCTTAAATTTGGAGGTTTTCAGCTTGAAACAGCATGACGACATCGCCTCGGAGCGCTGCGCGACGTCCTGCTCCGTGGGAAGCCCTTACAGTGATAGAAACAATCCAAAATCTCTCATCAGCCGTTAAAATTTTCACCGAAAACCAGCTGAATTTCTCGAATGATGTCCACTCGGATGTGCCTCACAGTTTTGGAAAAGATTTTGATGAAGCACAGCGCCAGTCTCTCAGCAACTTCTCAGACAAAGGAATTCCGACGAGGGGGCTGGACCACTCCTTCCACAAGGCGTGCTCACAAGTGAATGACGTCACCGACAGGTGTGAAAAAAACTCTTGCATGCCCACGAGGGTTCAAGCTTGGCTGATGTAATCACACGTGATTCAAATCCATATGGTTTTTTAAAAAAATAATAAGGTCGGATACTTTTCTCACAGACCTCGTATATGCAGTTATATGATAATATATAAATGTAATATTACCAGATGTCATGTCATATGGAGCCAGTGTTTCTGTAATGTGTTGCACCCGTTCTGTTCCTTTTCATTGCTTTGTGCTTAGCTTTTGTTTTAATTTATGTATTGGGGTTATGCTTTCATCTGTATGGGCTGATGTTTGATCAGTTCAATATTCCCATGCAGATCCACTGCAATGAGTTAAAGTCAAGTGGTTATGGGAAGTTTCTACATCTGGGGGTAGACTTTAAAACCTAAATATGTCCTTTCTCTTTTGATTGGTGGATTGTATGTCACGTGGCAGTGATTATTTGTCCCATTGTTTAGACCAGTAGTCCATTGTATGATTTACACAGCCCAGTCTCATCTTTTTGTTTTAGTTTTTTTGTTTTTTTCTTGACACGGTCAACTATTTTTACCCTAACGATAACCCCAAAGCTGCCCCCCACCAATACCACCTCAAATTTTGTGATAACATCATGAAGTATTTTCGTAACACCATCACGAACATGTATTCAATTTCATGACGGTATCACAAACATTAAATCACTTTTTGTGACATCATCACATTTTTTACACATGATTTACACCATTTCATTTGTGCACTTTGGTTTTATTCTGTCAGCATTTGGACTTTTTTACATTACTGTATGTTTGCTCTGTTCTGTCTAGTTAGGTTGTTTGATGTTGTTGTATGTGATTTCTCTTGCTGGGTTTTACCTGCTTGGGCCTTGTCTGTCCCTATCTCTCTTGTCTGTCTCTCTTGGTGATGGTGGGCAGGGCACACTGTGGCCACACCCTTATTCTGGTGCTTTCCACACACCTGTTCCTAATCTGTAGTTCATTGCCTGGGTGTATATAAGCTTCACTGGTTGCACTGTTTATTCACCAGATCGTTGTGTTTTTTGCCATCGCTTCATAGCCCTGTTCCGTATGTTTTTTCTTGACCTGTTTTCTAGCTGTGTATTTCGGACTGCCTGCCTGTTTTTGAACCACGCCCTTGCCTAATGTTTCTGACACTGTTGCTGATTTTTGACTGCCTCTCCATGTACCAGACCCTGCTTTTTGTACCAGTAAAACCCTTTTGCCGAATCCCATCTGAGTCTGAGCTCTGCACTTGTGTCCATCCATTCTGTACCACTGGTTCTCAGACATTCATCGTTCATTTTGGTTCTATTCATTTTGTTCCACTGAATGACTGCATTGCTTTTTCACAAAATGTATCCATGATATGAGGTAGCTTTCTATAGAATGTTGGACTTTACCTTGACTGTGTAGTTGCAGCATCAGATGTGTTAGGTGTCATTAAAACAAAGAAATAATCAATGTCTTCCATTAGCCATGTTGTTGGTTTACTTGCAGGATCATTTTGAAATACTGCATTATTCAAGAAATGAAAATATTTCTACCTCTTGCACTCATAAGCATCCATTATTTGTGTACTATGTATATGAATTAATATTGTTGAAGGGCTCTTACATGCCTTCAAGGTGCACATTTTACTGAATGCCCCAATCATTTCAGGAAGATTTGGTTAATATTTACACTTAGATGTGTCCAGATTTGCCATTTTCTGTGCACGTCACTGATTCCAGTAAGTGTCGGATGCACGGTCTTCCTTCTTGCTTCATATCAGCTGACAGATTTGTTCATGTGGCTGCCGGTGATTAATGTCGTCTAACCACGAATCAATGCGCTGGACAAGCCGTAGTTTAGGAAGACAGCATCCCTCATCAATCACATCAAATAATGAAGTGGGAATCACAAATTCCATCCGTTTATATGTTTGCAGATGTTTCTGAAACATATTCCTGCAATTCTCCACAAGTTTCTGTTTGTTGTGTTCAATACAGTAACCAATAAAATAGAATGAAGGTTCTTGGCAGTAATAACTCTATTTGTAGAAGAAAAAAAGCAGCTCCCACCCCCCATCTCATATTTTCCAGCTTGCTCGCCTGTGGTCTGAATCTCATCACCAACTCCTTTTCAAAACCGCCTCACAAACATCATGATTGATTCAGCCGCTATCCTCCAGGATCTCTCAATGTCTGCCTGGGCTGGAGATTAATTTGCTTTTCCTCATCTTAATTTTTACTCATCGCCTCTCCATAAAAAGGCTAAATGTCAAGCATGCCTGACTCCTTCTAGTGACACGTCTATTCCAGCAGATAATTACCATAAGGAAATTGATGCTTTAGTGTGCAGAGGGGAATTTAATTTACTCTGACAACCTCACGGTGTAATGCATTCCTAAAGAAAAAGAGTTTTTCAGTTTGCAATTGACTTTTTAGATAAATTGGACTATTTAATGTGATTATCAGTCTTGAACGTCTTTTACTTATTAAGGTGTTGAAACCAATTAAGGGTTACATGGTGCTCGTGCTTCCAAATGTGAAGTAGTGAATACTGCTTAAAGATCCATGAAATAAGAATCTATTGTTCACCAGTCGACCGACTACATTGTCTGATGATGTTTTGAGACTTGCCAGGTAATGATATTAATTACAGCATCCCTTGCAGGTTGTGGGCTCACCTGAAGGAGCAAATGATTATGTCGAGTTTATTGTGCAGCCTTGGAGAACAGCCCTCGATGAACTACAACCATAAATTCTGCAGAATGCAATAACTGCACAGACTTAGTTGAAACCACATGTAAAATTGTGTTCCTAACTATTTTCATGTGAATTCCAACAAATACAGTGATCTGCATTTTAGACCTATATACTTTGAACAGGACAGTTGTCAAAGCCTTTGGAGTTAATACGGTGATGCCTGAGGTTCTCCTTTGTCACATTCAGAAATACAACTGTGCCGCACATATCAGGTGTCTTCATGGAGGGAATACAAAAACTACGCAGGAAAACAGCTTTTGAGATGTTTGATGGAAGTTATGTTTCATGTTAAGTTTATGACAAACATAAGGTTCAGGTATGTTCCAATTATCAGAGGAAATCTACCTTTTTGTGCAATGGTCAGAGCACAAAAGTTGGTGCCATGCATGGTTAAAGTGATAAAAGATCAACTGTTAATGCATGTTACTGTGGGCCCTATCTTGACAATCCATAATGCATGGTCAAAAGTCCATAGCACAACTGCATTCAGGGTTTGCCCAGGTTCATTTCACTATTTATACACAACGTAATCTGAGTGGAAGTAAGGCACAGGGGCAAAGGGATTGTATTTAGCATCTTAAATAACAATGGGCATGTTTTGATTAATGCCAATCCTTATACAGAAAAGGGAACACAGAAACCCTTCTAGGTAGCAGACTCAGCAGGTGACAGAAGCGAGAGGTTTTCTGGCCAAGAAACAGAACTGCATGCAAAATATTGAATCATCCACCAGATCCCTCATAGAACCAACATCCACTATGGCTCCCTGAGGTGAAGCAGTGGAGCACCTTATTTCTTATTACGCCTCCATCCCTGTCCTCTATATCTATCACCTCTATATCTCATCATGTGCAGACTGAATAATGTACCATATAATTTGTAGAAAATGTCTATATTTGCCTTTTGAACAGTTTTATCTTGGTCTACAGGCATTTGCTTTCTGCTGCCTTCAAGCAGAGATCTGCTCACCTGTACCGGTGATGTAAGCTACATATAAACTATAGGTACCAACCAGTCAACAATAGGTGTGATGCCAGTGATCGGGTAAGAACGTGTTTGATGTCAAAGTGTCCAAACAACACACACACACACACTTGTAGGTGCTTAACCTCACACAAACAGTAAACCGGGTGTTAAGGACCTTGCTCAGTGGCACTGTAGCAATGGTAATTAGACTGAGACAAGTAAAGGGCTGGTCACAAGGCTGCTTGCCCAGCCTTTATGCCACCAACCTATAAGTCCTCTTTGTAGTGCCATCAAAGGCTGTAGGGTTTGGTAGCATGCTGCAATGTGGCATATTGTCATTCCCATAACCTTATATAACTGCTTTGGTTCCACCTGAGAACCTCCCAGGCAGACCTGCAGTCCATCTGTATGCCCCAAAATTTGCCATCTGTCTGCTGCAGCATCCCTGTAAAACCTGTTAATTTAGTCAAACATTTTGTTCTCTTATTTGAAAGCTAATCGAATCCTATTTTGACAATCAATATAATCCTAATCATAATAGCAATGTAATGTAATCACAATCCTTTTACACTCAAACACACATAAGCCATCAGATATGCTGTTAAAAGAGACAAAAAGACATGTTTTATCTTAAAAAAAATAAATTAGTGTTCTTGCTGCCACAAA
Source organism: Thalassophryne amazonica (assembly GCF_902500255.1). Classification (NCBI taxonomy): domain Eukaryota; kingdom Metazoa; phylum Chordata; class Actinopteri; order Batrachoidiformes; family Batrachoididae; genus Thalassophryne; species Thalassophryne amazonica. Next base: position 74,014,457 of record NC_047115.1, read on the forward strand.
AATGTAAGGTGATTTAATTAGCAACTATAAAACACTCTCTTCATGCTATAACCACAAATTATTGATCTGTCCAACTGTGAATTGTAACTTGTTTAAGAAAAGGTGCTCCGCAGCCAGTTTCTCTTAAACTGTTCATTAACACAGTAACATATTTGTGAATATCCTGCTCTCACAACTGAGACAACCATTTATGGTTTTGGTTTAAATCCATCCCAATCTCATGCTTTTTGTTTTTGTGATACTGCCATGAAATGCGTCAAATTTTTGTAACGTGGTCAAGTTTAGTTCACTGTTTTTATCCCTACCCTACCATAACCATTACCAGAACCTCAACCCATAACCCCCCCCCCCTCCATAACCCCAAATTTCATGAAGTAATTTCATAATACTGTTGCAAAAATGTGACTCATTTCATGACAGTATTGGGAAGTAATAGATTATATCACCTTTCATGATGCCATCACAAACTGGCGTGAGATCAGGTTGCTTAAATTATACTTCATTAATTTTATTTGTCATTTAAATCAAAATCTGACTGAGATTGATGCTTCATCTGGGAGGTTTTCTGACACAGACTATGATATATGGATTTTGACAGTGAGACAATTTTGCTAATGTTGCCACCGCTGTGGACTTAAAGTGAAACGATCAATGTGTTATTGTAGTGCAGATGTTCAGCTTTAATTCAAGGGGTTTAACAAAAATATCACATCAAATATTTAGGAATTATAGCCATTTTCATACATTATTCTTTCATTTTCAGAGGCCATAGGTAATTGGAAAAACTAAATATGTGTTATTGTTAACAGAAATCATAATTTTGCAGTCAGTTTGATTTAGACAAACTGGCATATGGATACTTGAACAGTTCCAACACAGTACATTTTGCAGATAAATACAGACACATTTTTAAAAATTGAATACCATTCAATACTTTGTCTGTTATTTCAGAAAGTGAAATATATATATATTCTCTGTGTATTGCATATAAACTAAAAATTTTTAAGCATTTTTTAATTTTAATTTTGATCATTACAGTTGACAGCTGCAAAAAAGTATCTCAAAATAATAGAAAATGGCACAAGATCAGACCTCCCGATCAACACACACCTCCCCCAGCTCCTCCGGGGGAACCCCAAGGCGTTCCCAAGCCAGCCGAGAGATGTAGTCCCTCCATCGTGTCCTGGGTCTTTCCCAGGGCCTCCTCCCAATGGGACATGCCCGGAATACCTCTCCAGCAAGGCATCCAGGGGGCATCCGGAAAAGATACCCGAGCCACCTCAACTGACTCTTTTCGATGTGGAGGAGCAGCGGCTCGACTCCGAGCTCCTCCTGAGTGACCGAGCTCCTCACCCTCTCTCTAAGGGAGCGCCCAGCCACCCTGCAGAGGAAACTCATCTCGGCCGCTTGTACTCGCAATCTCGTTCTTTCGGTCATGAGCCAAAACTCATGACCATAGGTGAGGATCAGAACGTAGATCGATCAGTAAATCGAGAGCTTTGCCCCCCTACTCAGCTCTCTCTTCACCACGACGGTCCGATACAGCGACCACATCACTGCAGACACTGCACCAATCCGTCTATCGATCTCACGCTCCATCCGTCCCTCACTCGTGAACAAGACCCCGAGATACTTAAACTCCTCCACTTGAGGCAAGGACACTCCACCCACCTGAAGAGGGCAAAGCACCTTTTTCCGGTCGAGAACCATGGCCTCGGATTTGGAGGTGCTGATCTTCATCCCGGACGCTTCACACTCGGCTGCAAACCGCCCCAGTGCACGCTGAAGGTCCTGATCTGACACATATATATATATATATATATATATATATATATATATATATATATATATATATATATATATATATATAAATTTAAAAAAATACAATTAAATTGTAATTGTACTCATGAAGCAAAACAATATTATTTTTGGATGCATGATAAAATGATGAAATAACAGAAATTAAAATGATTCATTTGAAGAAGGCCTAGGAGGTTTGTGTTAAATTTATTTTTGAAAATAATTAAATAGCAGTTCACTTCTCAAAACAGATATTTTGGTGAGTTCACTATAATAAAAATCTGAATTATAATTAGTTAAATAGTTAATTTGCATTTTATTGCATTAAATAAGTATTTGATACAGTAGAAAAACAGACCTTAATATTTGGTACAGAAACCTTTGTTTGCAATTACAGAGGTCAGACGTTTCCTGTAGTTTTTGACCAAGTTTGCACACTGCAGCAGGGATTTTGGTCCACTCCTCCATACAGATCTTCTCCAGATCTTTCAGGTTTTGAGTTTCAGGTCCCTCCAAAGATTTTCTATTGAGTTCAGGTCTAGAGACTGGCCAGGCCACTCCAGGAAATGTTTCTTACAGAGCCCCTCCTTAGTTGCCCTGGCTGTGTGTTTGAGGACATTGTCATGCTGGAAGACCCAGCCACGACCCAAGTTCTTGTTTGTCTATATGTGTTGGCCCCGTGATAGACTAGCAGCCTGGCCAGGGCATACGGTGCATCCGGAAAGTATTCACAGCGCTTCACTTGTTCCACATTTTGGTATGTTACGGTCTTATTCCAAAATGGAGTAAATACATTTTTTCCCCTCAAAATTCTAGTCACAACACCCCATAATGACAACATGAGATGTTTTTTAAAATGCTTGCAAATTTGTTAAAAATAAAAACTAAGAAATTACGTGTACATCACCGCTGGACTGTTAGTATTGCACACCGGCATTTGCCCGGTGGACTGATGGCCTACTGGCCTGCGGATTTTTTTTTTTTTTTTTTTTTTTTTACAAAGTAAAGCGAGCTGTTTGCTTTTCATCTGCTTTTTTTTTTTTTTTGTAGCAGCTACGACTCATCGTCACCTCTTAAAGCGCGGTGATAACAGCACACCTGCACTGAGCTTTACAAAGACATTTTTATGCTTTTTTCCTCCTTTATTTAGAGCTGAGCTGAGCCGCTCTGTATCTGCACGTTAAAACAGCTGATCCTCCACAACACGTCAACAACTAACACTATTTTCCACTCAAATGCACCTAAACTCTCTTTCTGGGGAGCGCATGATGTGAAAACACAATAAAACTTTCTGACCTGTAAATCTGGTCATGTTTTCTGGATAAATAAATGTTATCCATTCTTTGTGCTCAAACGCCAAAGCAGGGGCGAATCCAGATGGAATGGGGGCGTGGGGCAAGGATGCCCCCCCTCACAACACCCCTAGATTAAAGGTCCAGTTTTGAAGCCTTTTTTACTACAACTACTAACACTACTTAAAATAATAATAATTTCGACAAGTAAAATGTTTAGAGAAAATTTAAATGTTAGAAAAATGATAGAAAGAATTTAATAGTTACATTTATTAACAATGTAGGTTAGAAATTACAAGTTTTACTGTTACAGTGCTGTCAACAGTTCAATATGCTGTTTTTACCCCATAACTCTATAGAATTCAGTCACAGATAGTCCACACTATACCTTTTTGGAATGCTTATGATCAGACAAGTAATGTGGTGCAGTTTTCAATTTGATTGGAGCATTTTTAAATTTTGACCCCTGTGTAATTCTTTAATTGACCCCTACCTGGCTGCCTATTGAAAATTCAAGTGGCCAATCTTTTTTTTTTTCAAAAGAGTAATGTTTAAGGAGTATTTCTGATGAATTTGGTGCTTGTATCACCATTTGCAAGATTCCTCTATAAATATTCTCTTATCTGCTGCACTATTTAACAAGCTATGTGGGTCAGGTAAGGACTATGAACATGTGCTGGTGCATCAACCACACTACATTACCTTGGGCCCTCAAATAGCAGCCATTGACAACAACAAAATGTACAACCTGAAATAAAATCCTCTATGCATCTCAGCATTTTAATGTTTTTATTATCATTGTTGAAACTGAATGTGTCTAAACATGAAGCCAACTCATTTTCATGAAGTTTGAGAAGGCTTTAATACTGCTGCTGCTGCTACTACTACTACTACTACTACTACTACTACTACTACTACTACTACTACTACTAATAATAATAATAATAATAATAATAATAATAATAATAATAATAATAATACAGTTTCTGTTACAGTTATAATACAGTGTCTGAAGTTCAGAAATGGACCATTATGGACATAAATGCTCACATTATTCAAACCTCACAGCATCTACAATGTTCCTCTAATATTATTTCTGTGTGTGATAAAAGAAAATGCTACAAGCATAGCTTTCTTTATTGGTTTACAGGCTCTTTGTCATTGACCAGGCAGCATTTTGGGGTGTAAATGCATGATTTTGGTGGTGTTGACTTCAGGGGGTATGACCAGGGGGGGTTAGACTGAATCATTTGGTCAATGATTTGCATTTTGTTGTTCATAATAACCGGTATTTCAAAATATTTGTGCTAAAACCAACCTCTAATATAAACCTTGTAGAGAAAATCATCTTTGTTTTGGGACAGTTTCTGTGAATTTAACATTGGTGCCTTGCTTTCTCTTGCATCTCCTCATTTGGGACATGTACTTTGTACTCACATTTTAATAGCCATCAAATATTATGCATGTTTGATCAATTTCAAACTGATGTAGTTTAATTATGGACTCAGCATTCCATACTATTCACAGCACATTTTGCAGAGTAAAATGCACTCTACAGGGAATAATGTACAACGGATCCCACTCCAACAAGCATTAAATTAATTCAATTATAGTGTGAATTCATCTCTATCGTCTTGTCAAATCAAGTTTTTCCACTGAAATAAGAGTCATTCACAGCATGATAGGTTGATTTAACACTGTGATAGAGTTTATTTAACTCTGTTTGAAGTGTGACCAAATGTAGTTCCAGCAGAGTTTATTTTACTCTACAAAATTTAGTTAATAAAATCAGAGATGAACTGCAAAATCTGTCAGTGGGTATCACTGGAGTGCAAACTTCAACAAAGTGGCTCATAGCACATTTGTGCATGTGCAATGGCTTAAGTATATTTCATATAAGTTTTTTATTATGTATCTATGGTTATCGAACAAAGATAATCTTAGCAAACTATAAAGATTGATTTGAATTCCAGAAATGCTGTTCAGAAATTATATGTGTGGATGGAGGTATGCACTGTCTGAGGTACAATTTTAGCTTCCTTTTGCCTACAAAATATGTAAGGCATTTTAGTCATGTCTTGTATGTATGAACTGCGTTCTGCAGATATACTGGTTTTCAGTACAGAAAACATCCTGCATTTTGGTCATTGGTGGTGGTCTTTCGGATGTTTCCGAGTGTTCAGGGTCACCACAACTGATCCAGCACAGAGCCGCAGTGGGATTTGGCACAAGTTTTATGCCAGATGCCCTTGGATCCATTGGATGCTATTTTACCTGGTGAAGCACACACAGCCCCTGGCCTTCCAAAGAGGTCTCCCATCTAAGTACTAACCAGGACCCACTCTGGTTAGCTTCAGAGATGTGATGGGATCAGACCTACACAGATCAGACTGGCACCTGCATCTTGGTCAATATAGAACATAAATTTTAAATGACCATAAAATCGTTAAATGAGTTTTTGTCTCTTAAGATTTTTTTTCTCAGAATGTCAGTACTACAAGGATTACAAAAAATACCATGAAAGCTTCTGTTGCAGTTTGTTCCTACCAATATCTTAATAGCCCTGGATGATTATTCCAGTGGTATCCACAGATTATCAAGGGAGTCCTTCTACTAAAGATATGGAATTAAAGCATTGTGTGAAACAGAAATGGTTATAACAGTTTCACACGGAGACCTGCTGTAGGTTCCCCTTTCACCCCCAGCCAGCGGCACCAGCATGACACTGCAAACACTAGTTTCTCCACAGCTGGTCATAAACTGCCTTGTGCATGCAAAGAGCTAGCTAACACTTACAATTCACAGGTCAAAGCGCACAAGCGCTGGTAAGAAAACAAGAAGTTTCACTGTGGAGAAAAATGGTATATAAGCAGCTCAAAAGTCAGTATTTTTATTTATTTATTTATTTATTTTTTGTGCATTTGTTTTGTGCTTGTGAAAGCAATATGGGTGAGCCATAGCACTGTTAATGACATAAATATATAATATAGAGATAAACTGTGACTTTTAATACTGCGATTTGCTGCTTTTGATAAAGATGATGACAGTGTTCGGGTTTTTTTTTTTCATTTATTTATTTTTTGTTTGTTTGTTTTGCATTTTTGATCGCCTTTGAATTTACCCAGCAGCCCCTGCGGCGCTTAAACTCAAAAATGGCTTATCAGTAGCCGACAGTGAACCAAAACAAAACTAAATGTTAGCGGTTAGCGAAAACGTCCGCTAATTTTTTTTAATATATTGGTTAGCAGTTTAGCGTTATAAAAGTTAAGTCCTCCGCTATTCAGGGGTTCAGGCACTCTGCATGTGCTCATAATGCTGATTCACCTCACCATTGCAGCATTCCCTCTGGCTCTTAGTTCAGCTGCTGTACATCCTATGTGTGTGTGTGTGTGTGTGTGTGTGTGTGTGTGTGTGTGTGTGTGTGTGTGTGTGTGTGTGTGTGTGTGTGTGTGTGTGTGTGTGTGTGTGTGTGTTGCTAAATAATGCTGGCCATTGGCTTTGAGGAAGTCATCAGGCATTGCTGCAATCCACATTACAAGCATAAAAACACAGCAGGCCGCAGTGCTCCCACACAAAGTTGTTCCTTTTGCAACCAACTGCCTGAATGTTGTGCTTCTTAGGAGATAAGGGCAACCTCCCACGAAAGGTGACTCAGCAATCCAACGTGCAGGGCCTCTCCTGAGATAAGACTGCTGTGCAAGTCTGGGGACAGCGGGATGCTGGAAAAAAAAAACAGTCAGAAGCAGAGGAGGTTCATTCGTGGAGGATTTTCTGCAAAAAATACATTTAAAATCCTGTAAACTAAGGAACAGTGGAAAATACAGCTGGTGGAAAATGTGTTGAGAAACACAGTAATTACTAACAATGCCAGCACATAGAAAATAATTTATTAAGGCAGTTAAAAGTGTTATCATTGTTTGTTTTAGCACAAGCTTTACCCATATGATGTGGGGGTCAGTGACTGGAATCTTATTTTTTAACACAGATAATTACACAAAAAAATGAATGAATAAAAGAAATGCACCATGTCTACTTAAAGTGGGGAAAATAAGTATTTGACCCCCTGTCAGTTTGGCAGGTTTTTCCACCTACAAAGAATGGAGAGGTCTGTAATTTTTATCATAGGTACACTTCAACTGTGAGAGACAGAATCTAAAAAAAAATCCATAAAATCACATTGCATGATTTTTAAATAATTAATTTGCATTTTATTGCAGAAAATAAGTATTTGAACCCCTACCAACCAGCAAGAATTCTGGCTCTTACAGACCTGTTAATTTTTCTTTAAGAAGCCGTCTAATTCTACACTCTTTACCTGTATTAATTGCACCTGTTTGAACTTGTTACCTGTATAAAAGACACCTGTTCACACACTCAATCAATCACACTCCAAGCTGTCCACCACAGCCAAGACCAAAGAGCTGTCTAAGGACACCAGGGACAAAACTGAAGACCTGCACAAGGCTGGGATGGACTACAGGACAACAGGCAAGCAGCTCGGTAGAACACAACAACTGTTATGATTATTTATTAGAAAGTGGAAGAAACACAAGATGACTGTCAATCCTCCTTGGTCTGGGATTCCATGCAAGATCTCACTTTGTGCAGTAAGGATGATTCTGAGAAAACTCAGAACTACACAGGAGGACCTGGTCAATGACCTGAAGAGAGCTGGGACCACAGTCACAAAGATTACATTAGTAACACATGATGCTGTCATGGTTTAAAATCCTGCAGGGCAGCAAGGTCCCCCTGATCAAGCCAGCACATGTCCAGGCCCGTTTGAAGTTCACCAGTGACCATCTGGATGATCCAGAGGAGGCATGGGAGAAGGTCATGTGGTCAGATGAGACCAAAGTAGAGCTTTTTGGCATCAACTCCACTTACCATGTTTAGAGGATAAGAACAACCTCAAGAAAACCATCACAACTGTGAAGCATGGGGGTGGAAACATCATACTCTGCAGTGTGTGAAATCTTAGTCAAGAACTACAGGAAATGTCTGACCTCTGTAATGGCAGACAAATGCTTCTGTACCAATTGTTAAGCTCTGTTTTTCTAGGGGGTCAAATACTTATTTTATGCAATAAAATGCAAATTAATTATTTAAAAATCATGCAATGTCATTTACTGGATTTTTTTTTTTTTTTTTCGATTCTGTCTCACAGTTGAAGTGTACCTACGATAAAAATTACAGACCCCTCCATTCTTTGTAGGTGGGAAAACCTGCAAAACTGACAGGGGGTCAAATACTTATTTTCCCCACTGTATATGCAAAGATTTCCAAATTAATGTACGTATATGTTCCTATGCGCATTACAAATTACATGTAAATCCTGACTTGAATCATACATTAATGGTACATTATGATTATTGCTGATAATACTTTGATAACTGTGCCAAATGAGTGGGTACTTAGGGAAACTCGGGTTAGGAGTATCACTTGCATTGTGAGAGGGACATTTTGGGCATGTGCTGCATTTCTTTGTGCATAATCCAGCATACAGGTGCCTGTGTTGTGAAGACCCCAGAAATTGGAGAAGGCCAAGGAGACGCCCACATTTCACATGACTGTGGTAAATAGATGGTTACTTTTGAGAGAAGGGGATGGACTGGCTGTCCTCCTCGATGGTTGCCGTTCAGGGCCCAGAGCAGTTCCATAGTGTGGTGGATGTGGCAATATGTGGCAACAGCACCTCCTCCCAGAGCTGACATGATTCTGTTCATTTGATGATAATTCATTCTAGGGATCTGCTGAAGATAGTCACCTCTTTGAGGCACTGGACAGTGTCCAAGTCTCACAACCATACGGTAAGACAGGAAGCACCAAAACCTTAAAGACTCGGATATTTGATCTCCTGAAAAAATACAATTTCTCTTAATCCAGAACAATCACCAGTACAGTCTGATTCTTCACTCAGCTTATCAACTTCCGCAATCAATGTATCCAAAGAGCATCCTCCCCAAAACTTGAAGTCAGTAAACCTTTCCTTGCCAACAAAGGTATTTAAAATCCTGCTTTCTACAACCGATTTAACACCCAGTCCGTGCATGCAATGACCAGTGTAGGTTCCAGGGCACATCCCTGACAGCCAGTAGCATTCACATAACATCCAGACATAAGGCACCTGCACCCACAGTATTTAAGGCTAGCTATGTTGTCCAGCAATTTTATGGGGAATTCCTGAACTTCACTTTCTTGGGGAATTGCCCCAGAGAGTAGTCTGGTCATCTGAAACAAATGCTTTGTGAAAATCAACACGGGCTACAAAGAAGCACTGAAAGTGATATGCATATTTCATTATACTGTACGTAGGTCTATACTGAGATACTTAAACTCCTCTACTTGAGGCAAGGAGTTTAAGTATCTCTCGATTTACCGATCAATCTACGTTCCGACCCTCACCTATGGTCATAAGATTTGGCTCATGACCGAAAGAACGAGATCACGAGTACAAGTGGCCGAGAAGAGTTTCCTCCGCAGGGTGGCTGGGCGCTCCCTTAGAGATAGGGTGAGGAGCTCGGTCACTCAGGAGGAGCTCAGAGTCGAGCCTCTGCTCCTCCACATCGAAAGGAACCAGCTGAGGTGGCTCAGCATCTTTTCCGGATGCCCCTGGACGCCTCGCTGGAGAGGTGTTCCATCCCATCATCCCATGGGGAGGAGGCCCCGGGGAAGACCCAGGACATGCTGGAGGGACTGCGTCTCTCGGCTGGTTTGGGAACGCCTCAGGGGTCCCCCGGAGGAGCTGGGGGAGGTGTGTGTGGATCGGGAGGTCTGGGCGGCTTTGCTTAAGCTGCTGCCCCCGCGACCCGACCTTCGATGAAGCGGAAGAAAATGGATGGATATGTCTATACTGATATGGCCATGTTGCATTTTTCTTTGGGCATGAAGTACTCTGGTCTGCACCCATCAAGATCTGCATTTTTGGTGGCTATTGGGCATCTCTTGTTTGAGGGTGGGCGCTAAAGGGTTGAAATATGACGTATATGACACAATACTTCTACATCAGAAACACAGCACTTTCTCTGAGGTTTGGGCAAATTACATGGCACACAAAGTGAAAATGCAAAGAAAATGTGTTGATACAGTGGAAAGCGGACATATGTTGCAGTTTGTTTATGACCCGGAGCTCAAACATGTCAAGGCAGTTGTGCAAGCAAGAGAACGCAGCTTCTCTCAAGGTGTGTAAGCTAACACTTAAGCCCCGTTTACACATAGACGGTAAACTCTCCCGGAAGCGTCCCGGCAGAGATTTTGCCCCCTCCGGGCCGTTTTAGGGATCACACGCCGTAGTTAACGCTGGTGCACGGGGGCGTGGTTTGGTTCCAGCTTCACCGGGAATCGTTGAAAAAATTACATGTCAAATAATTCCGGGAGCGCTCCCGGAGAAGTGGCCTGATGACAGAGACAACGCGAACAATAGCGTTTGATACTTTTTAATCGCCGTGTCATCCCGCCCCTTCCTGTAGTCCCGCAGTTTACACCGCTGTAATTGGCGGCCGGCGTTGTATCCCTAACCAACGGTGTGTAAAACGACGATAGAGCCCACATCGGCGTCCTCAAAGGCGTTTTAACCGGCGACACAGGCAGACAAAACGGCGGTGCTAGTGGACAGTACGCTGTGTATATATATATATATATATATATATATATATATATATATATATATATATACGAGGTCTATTAGAAAAGTATCCGACCTTATTATTTTTTTCAAAAACCATATGTATTTGAATCATGTGTGATTGCGTCAGCCAAGCTTGAACCTTCGTGCGCATGCGTGAGTTTTTTCACGCCTGTCGGTTGCATCATTCACCTGTGAGCAGGCTTTGAGTGAGGAGTGGTCCACCCCTCTCGTCGTTTTTTTCATTGTTTAGGAATGGCTCAGAGACTGCCGCTTTGCTTGATCAAAATTTTTTCAGAAACTGTGAGGGACATCAAAGTGGACACCATTCGAAAAATTCAGATGGTTTTTGGTGAAAATTTTATGGGCTTCAAAGAGATTACGGAGTGTTACTGTCACTTTGAGGACGGCCCAGAGCGACTGGTGGTGCGCCGCGCTCCGAAGCCGCCATCGACAGGCTGAGCGACCATTTCATTTCTAAACGGATGGCTGTATGGATCCGTGACCATCGTGTGCAATTTCTCTGGTTATCACAAGAGCTGGACATCAACCATTTTCCTGCATATATATATATATATATATATATATATATATATATATATATATATATATATATATATATATATATATATATATATATATATATATATATATCAATCAATCAATCAATTTTTTTTTTTTAGCACCAAATCACAACAAACAGTTGCCCCAAGGCGCTTTATATTGTAAGGCAAGGCCATACAATAATTATGTAAAACCCCAACGGTCAAAACGACCCCCTGTGAGCAAGCACTTGGCTACAGTGGGAAGGAAAAACTCCCTTTTAACAGGAAGAAACCTCCAGCAGAACCAGGCTCAGAGAGGGGCAGTCTTCTGCTGGGACTGGTTGGGGCTGAGGGAGAGAACCAGGAAAAAGACATGCTGTGGAGGGGAGCAGAGATCGATCACTAATGATTAAATGCAGAGTGGTACATACAGAGCAAAAAGAGAAAGAAACAATGCATCATGGGAACCCCCCAGCAGTCTACGTCTATAGCAGCATAACTAAGGGATGGTTCAGGGTCACCTGATCCAGCCCTAACTATAAGCTTAGCTATAAGTTTAGCTAATTGGTGTGTCTCCTCTGGCTTCATGGATAGATAAAGCTGGGTATCATTTGCGTAACAATGAAAATTTAAGCAATACCATCTAATAATACTGCCTAAGGGAAGCATGTATAAAGTGAATAAAATTGGTCCTAGCACAGAACCTTGTGGAACTCCATAATTAACTTTAGTCTGTGAAGAAGATTCCCCATTTACATGAACAAATTGTAATCTATTAGACAAATATGATTCAAACCACCGCAGCGCAGTGCCTTTAATACTTATGGCATGCTCTAATCTCTGTAATAAAATTTTATGGTCAACAGTATCAAAAGCAGCACTGAGGTCTAACAGAACAAGCACAGAGATGAGTCCACTGTCCGAGGCCATAAGAAGATAATTTGTAACCTTCACTAAACCTTCTTTTCAGCACTGTAGCCAGGCTGACAAAGAGTCAGAGCTCTATTGAGCTGAGTATTCCATTAACTTTAACTAGTAATGACTTCATGACTTTCTTTGCTAACAAAATTTTAACTATTAGAGAAAAAATTACTCATAACCATCCCAAAGACGTATCGTTATCTTTGGCTGCTTTCAGTGATGCCTGTATTTGGTTAGACTCTTTCTCTCCGATTGTTCTGTCTGAGTTATTTTTATTAGTTACTTCATCCAAACCATCAACATGTTTATTAGACCCCATTCCTACCAGGCTGCTCAAGGAAGCCCTACCATTATTTAATGCTTCGATCTTAAATATGATCAATCTATCTTTGTTAGTTGGCTATGTACCACAGGCTTTTAAGGTGGCAGTAATTAAACCATTACTTAAAAAGCCATCACTTGACCCAGCTATCTTAGCTAATTATAGGCCAATCTCCAACCTTCCTTTTCTCTCAAAAATTCTTGAAAGGGTAGTTGTAAAACAGCTAACTGATCATCTGCAGAGGAATGGTCTATTTGAAGAGTTTCAGTCAGGTTTTAGAATTCATCATAGTACAGAAACAGCATTAGTGAAGGTTACAAATGATCTTCTTATGGCCTCGGACAGTGGACTCATCTCTGTGCTTGTTCTGTTAGACCTCAGTGCTGCTTTTGATACTGTTGACCATAAAATTTATTACAGAGATTAGAGCATGCCATAGGTATTAAAGGCACTGCGCTGCGGTGGTTTGAATCATATTTGTCTAATAGATTACAATTTGTTCATGTAAATGGGGAATCTTCTTCACAGACTAAAGTTAATTATGGAGTTCCACAAGGTTCTGTGCTAGGACCAATTTTATTCACTTTATACATGCTTCCCTTAGGCAGTATTATTAGACGGTATTGCTTAAATTTTCATTGTTACGCAGATGATACCCAGCTTTATCTATCCATGAAGCCAGAGGACACACACCAATTAGCTAAACTGCAGGATTGTCTTACAGACATAAAAACATGGATGACCTCTAATTTCCTGCTTTTAAACTCAGATAAAACTGAAGTTATTGTACTTGGCCCCACAAATCTTAGAAACATGATGTCTAACCAGATCCTTACTGTGGATGGCATTACCCTGACCTCTAGTAATACTGTGAGAAATCTTGGAGTCATTTTTGATCAGGATATGTCATTCAAAGCGCATATTAAACAAATATGTAGGACTGCTTTTTTGCATTTACGCAATATCTCTAAAATCAGAAAGGTCTTGTCTCAGAGTGATGCTGAAAAACTAATTCATGCATTTATTTCCTCTAGGCTGGACTATTGTAATTCATTATTATCAGGTTGTCCTAAAAGTTCCCTAAAAAGCCTTCAGTTAATTCAAAATGCTGCAGCTAGAGTACTGACGGGGACTAGAAGGACAGAGCATATCTCACCCATATTGGCCTCTCTTCATTGGCTTCCTGTTAATTCTAGAATAGAATTTAAAATTCTTCTTCTTACTTACAAGGTTTTGAATAATCAGGTCCCATCTTATCTTAGGGACCTCGTAGTACCATATCACCCCAATAGAGCGCTTCGCTCTCAGACTGCAGGCTTACTTGTAGTTCCTAGGGTTTGTAAGAGTAGAATGGGAGGCAGAGCCTTCAGCTTTCAGGCTCCTCTCCTGTGGAACCAGCTCCCAATTCAGATCAGGGAGACAGACACCCTCTCTACTTTTAAGATTAGGCTTAAAACTTTCCTTTTTGCTAAAGCTTATAGTTAGGGCTGGATCAGGTGACCCTGAACCATCCCTTAGTTATGCTGCTATAGACGTAGACTGCTGGGGGGTTCCCATGATGCACTGTTTCTTTCTCTTTTTGCTCTGTATGCACCACTCTGCATTTAATCATTAGTGATCGATCTCTGCTCCCCTCCACAGCATGTCTTTTTCCTGGTTCTCTCCCTCAGCCCCAACCAGTCCCAGCAGAAGACTGCCCCTCCCTGAGCCTGGTTCTGCTGGAGGTTTCTTCCTGTTAAAAGGGAGTTTTTCCTTCCCACTGTAGCCAAGTGCTTGCTCACAGGGGGTCGTTTTGACCGTTGGGGTTTTACATAATTATTGTATGGCCTTGCCTTACAATATAAAGCGCCTTGGGGCAACTGTTTGTTGTGATTTGGCGCTATATAAAAAAAATTGATTAATTGATTGATTGATTGAAATATATATATATATATATATATATATATATATATATATATATATATATAAACATGATTGGAATTAAAAAATAGGAACATCTTATTTACAATATGTGAAGTGGAATTTAGATATGATAAGGTGACACTAGTGCTAGACCACACTAATATGAATGTGGTCCAATTGCGCATGAAGTACGCATGAAGCAGAAATCATATGCACATGAGCGCTGTTCTATGTGACGCAGTGTCTGTCCTGCGGTGTCTGCCCTGTTTCCACTGATCATCCTTGAGATGTTTCTACAGCATAATTGGAGTCCACTTGGGGTAAATTCAGTTGATTGTACATGATTTGGAAAAGCACATACCTATCTACATATAAGGTCCCACAGTTGACAGTGCATGTCAGAGCACAAACCAAGGAACTGTCGGTAGATCTCAGAGACAGGATTGTCTCGAGGCACAAATCTGGGGAAGGGTACAGAAACATTTCTGCTGCTTTGAAGGTCCCAATGAGTACAGTGGCCTCAATGATCCATAAATGGAAGACGTTCAGATCCACCAGGACTCTTCAGAGAGCTGGCCGCCCTTCTAAACTGAGTGATCGAGGGAGAAGGGCCTTAGTCATGGAGGTGACCAAGAACCTGACGGGCACTCCCTCAGTGCTCCAGCATTCCTCTGTGGAGAGAGGAGAACCCTCTAGGAGGACAATCATCTCAGCAGCAATCCACCAATTGGGCCTGTATGGTTGAGTGGCCAGATGGAAGCCACTCCTTAGTAAAAGGCACATGACAGCCTCCCTGGAGTTTGCCAAAAGGCACCTGGAGGACTCTCAGACCATGAGAAACAAAATTCTCTGGTGTGATGAGACAATGATCCAACTCTTTGGCATGAATGTCAGACTTCATGTTTGGAGGAAACCAGGCACCATCCCTACAGTGAAGCATGGTGGTGGCAGCATCATGCTGTGGGGATGTTTTTCAGTGGCAGGAACTGAGAGACTAGTCAGGATTGAGGGAAATATGAATGCAGCAATGTACAGAGACATCCTGGATGAAAACCTGCTCCAGAGCGCTCTTGACCTCAGACTGGGGCGACGCTTCATCTTTCAGGAGGACAATGACCCTAAACACACAGCCAAGATATCAAATGAGTGGCTTCAGGACAACTCTGTGAATGACCTTGAATGGCCCAGCCAGAACCCAGACCCGAATCCATTTGAATATCTCTGGAGAGATCTGAAAATGGCTTGGCACTGACGCTCCCCATCCAGCTTGATGGAGCTTGAGAGGTGCCGCAAAGGGGAATGGGCAAAACTGCCCAAAGATAGGTGCACCAAGCTTGTGGCATCATATTCAAGAAGACTTATGTACATGTGATGCCTTAGGTTTTTTATTTTTAATGAATTTGCAAAAAAATGTAATTAAAAAAAAGTTGTCATTATGGGGTTTTGTGCGTAAAATTTTGAGGGGAAAAATTAATTGACTCCATTATGGAACAAGGCTGTAACATAAAATATGGAAAAAGTGAAGCGATGTGGATACTTTCTGCATGCACTGCAGATAGAAAAAAAAAAATCAGTGGTGTTGGACTGGTGGACAGTTTCGAGTAGAACAGGTGACAGAAGGTTAGTGAGAAGACCCCCACCGCCCCACCCCCACCCAACCCACCCCCACGTCGTCTCCCCAGCCAGAATGAAATAAATAAACAATGAATGGTCCACTCTCCTGCGCGCCTCATCCCATCTCATGCATGGCTGCCAGTGATGGTCTGCTGGGTGTCAGCTTTTATTGGCACAGCACAAAGCGAGTGCCAAGGGCTCGGTGCCTCGACTCCCCGCTGCAGACCGGGCCTGTGGATAAAAGCAAGCAAAATGCTTCAACCGAGCTCAGAGACATAGTCATGTTGGGCTGGAACGAGGAAGTGCAGTGGAGAGGGGAGGGACTGAGGGCGCAGCTCCATGGGGCCGCCGCGGCGCTGCGATCTTCTGCACATGGAGCCGGGGAGAGTTGGAAGAACTTCATACTGCAAAGTCAAGGAATAGCAGGTAAAGTGATGCACACGGCGCTTTGCGGCTCCGCACTCACACTCAAGGAAAACACCACTCTTCGGCGCTTGTGCGTGTGTGGGATTTTCTTTGGGAAGTTTTTTTGTTTGTTTGTTTTGGAAGAACGTTTTTAGGAGACACCTGCTGGAAACCGCTGTCCTCAGAGTTTCGGAGCAGGTGCGCCGAAAATCCGCGCAGCGCGCGTAAAGCTGCAGTCGGCGCGTAAACGGATTTTAAATTAAAAAATACACATACATATATTATTAAGAAAAATACCTTTCGTTTATTTTTTGAAGTTTGAGCTAAAATATTTTTAACAATCTGATGGATTTTTTTTCACGCGTCTTTTTCTGTCGGGCCGCTACTTTTCAATTTTTTTTAATCTTTTTTTCCCCTCTAAATGCGCACACAAACAATCTTCCCTTAGAAATTTTAAACTCTTTAAGTTCTTTTTCAGACGTCACAGCACCTGTTGCAGCGGATGTGCGCAGGCACAAAACTTGTAACAGATCTCTGTGAAGTTTGAGTAACGACGCTTTTTGTTTTGTGCGTAAAAATGTCGCCAGTGTTATAACTGCGTTAAAATATTATGGCAAATCTGACCTTTTGGTTCAGCTGAGTGGATCAAAGATTAAATACTTTTGAGGACTTGATGGAAGTTATGTGCGCTCGCACCGACGTGGAAAGTTAAAAAGTCTCTCTCAGTCATTTGAGGAAATAAAATCAAAGTTTTCTCCCTTTTTAAAAAATACTTCTGCAAAATGTACTTCATGTGGTTGTGTCTTACTTAATATTAACATCACAAAATCTCGCACAGCAGCCTCGTTTTAGTCAAATTTATTTTTTAGCAGATGAAACTGTTTCACACAAACCATAGTTAGAGTGAAATAAAGTTTGATTTCAGGTGTTAAATATCTACTTTAAACTGTGAACGGATCGGCGGTACCTGCACACAAAGCTTGGATGGAAAGAGAAGTGGCAAAAAGTGTACAGACATCATCGTTCTTGTCAGCAGAAAGAGAAGTAGGAGGTGGCAGAGGAAGGCATACAGTTATTAAAATGATTGCACTGTGTGAACAGCAGAGTAGTGAAGTGTGTCAGATGCAAATGAAGGAAAGTTCTCCTCTGTGCACCTTTAGCTCCCCTCACCCACTTACATTTCATGAATTTCTGATGAGTGTCTGAAGTGAACAAAAGTGAGCATGCACACAAGCAAATTATAATAAACCCACCAGGGTGCAAAATATTTGCCTATTTATCCATTTCTTATTAATGGTCAGTAAGTCTCCTCATCAACTGCAAATACTTAATATGTTGTGAGTACAAATAATTACAACTCTGATTTTTATTATAGTGAACTCATCAAAAATTTCTGTTCTGAGATGTGAATTGTTACATTTTTAAACTAAATGTAACACAAACCTCCTTGGCCTTCTTCAAATGTATCATTTTAATTTCTGTTGTTTCATCATTTTATCATGCAGCCAAAAATTATTAATTTGCTTCATGAGTGCAAATACAGTTTTATTTTATTTTTTAATTTATATTTACTGTATGATACCAAGTTGCAAGTACACACTTTGTACCCCTGAATAAATATTACATACAGTCCCAGTCCATATATATATATATATATATATATATATATATATATATATATATATATATATATATATATATATATATATGTGTGTGTGTGTGTGTGTTTATATATATATATAAAATATTAATTCATTAACAAATAAAATTAACTGATAATAATAATAGAAGTAAATAATCTATTTTACAGCCAGTCAGTTGAAGTCCAATCCAAAAGAAATGGAAAGAATGTGTCGCAGTATTTAATTAAAGTTTTGATCATGTTGTTGAAATTTGTTTTCACTTTGAGAATAAAATTCATAAGTAAATAAAAATGCATAAAGAAAATATAGATTTAATGTGAGGAATCCGAATGTGTCCAGGAAGGTCCAAAGTTTAGCATTTGACTTTAAGGCGTAGGAGCTTCCTCTTGTATTTGCTGGTGCGGTCTTCGGTATCTGTTAACGGTTTGGTTGTTTCTCATCTCCACCCTGCTCCCTGGTGTAGCTGTTGCACACTGCCATGAGTAGACACCTTTAACCCCCCCCCTGCAGCGGCATCCACCCAGCACACACGGGAGGACGACTGAGAATTCTGTCAACCCGCAAGCCTCTTCCTGCCTCTCCTCACTTGACGTATTGATGTAGAGAGACGCAAAACTTTTCCAGTCAGCACCCCCCCATCCCCACCACCACTGTGTGCGTGGTGTCACAGCCCCGATTCACTGGTTCACAGATTCCACCTGCCCACATAGTCACACCAACACGTATCTCCTCCTTCTGGTTACAACCAGGATGCGAGCAGTAAAGTTTGAACTCAGGAGGTGCTGCTGGTTCATAAACTAAGACTTTTAGGCCTCGTCTGGGATACAGCTTCAAACTGTGAGTTCAAAACTTTCGATGCTGGTGAAAATGTCTGCAAGCTGCAGAAAGTAAAACCTGTATGAAAATAGCATCACGATGTCTACTTCCTGAATATTCTCTGTGCACCTTATTTTCCACGTGCCTACGTGAGCCAGTTGCGGTGGAATGTAGAAACTTTTTTTACTTTTGTCAAAGCAAACCCCCCCCCAACACACACACACACACACACACGCACACACACACACACACACATACACTAACACATCCGTATTTCCCCTCTCACCATCTGCCTACACAAAAGTGGCACATGAGAGAATACCCCAACTCCACCTCCAACTCCACCCACGACCGACCTTCAAACTCCAGATGCTGAAAAACGGCATCTCGGAGTTGTGGCAGAGCACGGCGCAACACATTACACCACGTGTTGTGCTCAACAAATCATCTGCACCAGTGACCTTTGCCCCCAGGCTCCTCCTCCTCCTGCTTTCACACTTATATCCTGGGCGTCTGCAGCCGTGCTCCTGACTCGACTTGCATTGCGGTGTTGCAACAGAGCGACCCGGTTGCTTCCCACTATTTGTTCCAACTGTGTGGAGCCATCTGTCAGTAAAACAGGAAGCCCTAGGTTCCCCTTCTCCCTTGGGCTCGTTTCGCTATTTTCCGGAGCTTCACTTCTCCCTGTGTGGCTGCTTGGACTGGGCAGCGGCCCCGCCAAGGGCTTCTTGAAGCGGCAGAGTTGGGGCCGAGGCTGTCGGGCCCATCTGCTGCAGGATTGAGGGCCATCCATTATTAATGGGGCCACGAGCACTGGTGACTCCTCAGATATTCAGGCCTGGCCAGAGGATTGCTTCTGGACTCGCACTGACTTGTCTTCGAAAAAAAATAATGAAATAAATAAGTAGAACATCTCCGTCCTGTCCTTCGGCCTGCTTTCTCTCAGCCTTCCTGTTCCATTTGCTCCTCTGACCTTTTGCCCTCCTGTTCCGTCTTCTCTACCTTCACTTCACTACCGACCCCCCGCCTCCACACCCCGTCTGTCTTCTTCCATCTTTCTCTCCATCTTTCCTCTGCTCTTCTCACTGCGGCTTGCTCGGGCTCAGCGATGCATGCTCAGTAAATTAGAGAGAACATGAGCACCGATCAGCTGGGCACGGAAAACACCCGCATCCACGGTGACCTGGGGCCAGTTAATTTTCTGCTTAATTTTGCGGCAGTCAGTTTGCATTTTTGGATGATTACGTGGCAGGAAATTAACAATAAATAACAAATGTGGTCTGAAAGCCCATTCCCAGCAAGCCTCCGCTAGCAGCCGGCCCATCAGACGGACCGAGACGCTATCCGAGCGACCGTCTCTCTCTGTCAGAGTTGTAATGAAAATGTCTGTAATTCTTTGTAATTCAATGTGGGAGAGCACGGTGTATCTGCGGCCGTGACAGGAGCGATGTCACCGAGGTGAAGGAGTCCACCGTTAAGTCTCCTCGCACTTTATATCATGTTGTTTCCTCAGCTTGCAGTTGATTAAACTTGCACTACATCTCCATCTCTCTCCCATTAGAGTACTTGCACCGCATGGAGACAGAAGAGGCCCAGGAAATGGCCCAGATGCCAGGTAAAGCCCCACCCACCCACTGCATGACTGACAGGGCAGGACGTAGGTGCAATAGGCCCACAAACAGATCGAAACCACCAGGAGGTAATCTGACCGTACATGACTGAGTCACGAGGTGTGTCAGAGTGAGTGATGGGCGCGTGTCGGTGTGTGTGTGTGTGTCCTCCCAGGTAGGGACAGCTCCCCTGCCAACGAAGCGTCCGAGGAGGCCGAGGAGCCCATGGCCGTCCCAGAGGACCTGTCGGCCAGCTCCACTCACCAGCAAAACAACAGAGGGGACAAAGGTACGGCAGAAAAACACTCCACTCTCACTTAAAAAAACACACACAAAGCTTGTGTAAAATAGAAGAGTGCACACCTCGGTCAAGGTCAAAATATCCCTGTCTAAAAATGTAATGGTATCTACTCCAGGTGAAACCCAAACTAATCACCAAGCGCCATGAAAACATACAATTTCCTGGTTCCACCCCTTTATCCAGAGTTGTTCTGAAATGGAAAAAAATGAATACATAAATATTTTTAATTAAGATATTAGATATTTTATGATTTCCTGTTTCTGCCCCTTCGTGGATCCATCTCATAATGCGTTGGTATTTATTCCAGAACAGGCCTGACAATTACACAAAAGTAGGGGGTGGGTCTTATTTTTGCACTTTTCATTCAGCTCAAAGGAATTTCGCAATTGTTTGATGGTGATGATGTAGAGGTAGAGTGGTGGGCTTCTGACCAGACAGGGAAATCACTCAAAGCAAGTCCTCAATCCCCAAATTGCTCCAGGTGTGCAGTTATGTGTGTGTGTATTGCTTCAAGATTTCCTGGTTCCACTCCTTGATGGGAATCAACCTCCTGGTTTGCTGGCCTCAGTTCAGCTGTTGTGCAATATTTTCACCAAGTTTTCTGAAATTACTCTTATTGTAATTCTTGCTGTTGTTTTTAAAGAGATTATATTTCACAACATTTTATTGCTTTATATTTAAACAACATTCAGCAAGTGCCAACGGACATTAAAGGTGTCATTAATGTCTTTGGATTTTTCCACAAACTTGACAAATGTTATTGGTGCTGAAATCTAGTTATTATAAAGTACCTTTATTTCTTATGTATGTCACAAAATTACTGCTAATGGTAAATTATTTATTGTGAGGTGAATCCATGACAGATATTGCAAAAGATTTTATAAATTAAGTAGGAAGCACATGCACAAGTTTAAATGTTCTTACTGCTTTCAGGGGATACGGGGAACGCTGAATTTTTGAAGTACAACTCGGAAAACTAGATCTCATTCAGCCATGATAAAACATAAGTGACTGACTCATTTTGACAAACCAAGTAAAAGCATTGTAGCTGTAACTAAAATAAGTTCTGATAGTTGACACAGTAGACCTGTATGAGGGCTGATTTACCTGTAGTGCAGCAGATAAGTGAATATTTACTGAGGGATCCTTCAAATGGTGATGCAAGCACCAAATCTGGCACACATACTCCTTAGACATTGCTCTTTTAAAAATGCCGGGTACCCACGTGAACTTTCAATAGACGTCCAAGTTGCTCCAATTTTGGTAAAAAGTGATGCAAATTATTAGTTGGGTGAATATGGTTTTAAAAAGGAATAGTTTGCATCATGTATCATGCTTAGTTATCATGTTACAGGATAGCATATGTCACATGTCATAGAATCCAATGGATGTTGATATTGTTTAACCTTTACTTTGCAAGCCAAGCACGCAACACAGTCAAAACTATTCCATTTATTAATCCTATTAGCTCAACCAGTAATTTGCACCACTTTTTACCAAAATTGGAGCAACTTTAACTTTTGACCCCTGTACAAACTGAAATTGACCTTTCTCAGTGTTCTTCAATCAATCAATCAATTTTTTTATATAGCGCCAAATCACAACAAACAGTTGCCCCAAGGCGCTTTATATTGTAAGGCAGGCCATACAATAATTATGTAAAACCCCAACGGTCAAAACGACCCCCTGTGAGCAAGCACTTGGCTACAGTGGGAAGGAAAAACTCTCTTTTAACAGGAAGAAACCTCCAGCAGAACCAGGCTCAGGGAGGGGCAGTCTTCTGCTGGGACTGGTTGGGGCTGAGTGTTCTTGCTGTTTTTACCCCATAACTCCAGACCATTCATTCACAGATAGTCCAAACTATAACTTTTTGGAATATTTATGATCAGACAAATAATATGGAATACCTTTCAATATGATTGGAGCATTTTTAAATTTTGACCCCTGTGTAATACTTCAATTGACCCCTTCTTGGCTGCCTATTGAAAGTTCACGTGGGTACCCGGCATTTTTAAAAGAGTAATGTCTAAAGAGTATGTGTGCCAAATTTGGTGCTTGCATCACCATTTGAAGCATTTTTTTCAGTTATCCGCTGCACTACTGTGCTAGCAAAAACCCAACAAAACATTTGTATGCAATATGTCCAGATTTTATCCAGAGTTCTTCAAAGTGGGATATTTGATGCCCTATGTTTATTAGTTGTGTTTATATAATGGCTAAGTGGATCCTTGTAATTTGATTGGTGCTTTGTTTGTCACATGGCATGGATTATTCGTCCCATTTGTGTTGCGTTGCATTTAGCATGCAAATTTAGTTCCATTTGCTGTGCAAATTTGGTTCCATACGTTTTGTACCATTCCACTCTGCGGACCCCACCCTACACTAGTGAGAGTGGCGTTTAGCTAAACATGGCGGAGTGTGTTTTGCTGATGGATGACAATTTGAACAAGCTCATTGATGGTGTTAATTCTTCTAACACACACAAAAACAAATCCACTACACCATACGAGTTATTAGGATGAAGAGGATGAAGTTAGGATGAAAACCTGGACAAATTTCTGATGCAATTTTTCACTGGACTGAGGAAGAGTACACAAAGTCTTTTTTTTTTTTTTTGGAAGTATACAAAGTCAGTGCAGGGCATCATGGATTACATTATCAGAATTATTTATGAACTATCTTAACTGCTTTTCCAAGTTGACTGGGAATAATTTTGGACTCCTATTTAAAGTTCATGTTGGACTGGATACTAAAATGTAAGTCCCTTTTCTGTATAAACTATAAATGATCCCTTTTATAAATTAGTATAATATCAAATGACAAGGATCTATTTTATCCATTATATTAAAACAAATAATGAATGTTTTTACATTCTTTCAATGGAACGAATATTTAATTTGGTGAAAGCTGGAATGTACCATTCATGGAACATTCATCTTTACCGTTATGAAATATTCATACCATTGAACTCATAAACATTCATTTGTATCCCATCACTTGTCTTTCTGTTTCCATTTGACACCATTTTTTTGATTTGTTCAGTAGAAATCAAAGGTCTGTTTCCATTTCTTTGGCTCCATGATGCCAGAACTTGCATAGTTAGCATAGTAATACTTTTAGATCCTTAAAAGACATGGTGGGAAAATTCATTTTCCTGTCCGTCTTGTTAGGTTGTACTGTATTTTTAGCTCAAGTGGGTCAAAATCCTAAATTGTATCCAAAAAAGATTCATTTTCATCAAAGCATGTACCATGTGAAATGCAATGAGCAAATGAATAGATCTACAAATAAAAGAGTCCAATGCATCTAGTTGCATAAGTAAGAGGTTTTGCTTTTGCTTGCTGCTTCACTAAACTGCACAGCTGGTATATTACACAGTTTGAGTCATAATAGTGGCTTGTAATGTAAATCGACCACTCAATTACATTTAAATATGTTTTCCGCTTAAAGCAAGGTGCGTGGGCAAGTCACACAGAGAGCTCACCAGCTAAGTGGGCGTGTCTCACAGAGCAAGCACAAGTGTAGATGAGCTTCCTTTACGTTTCCTTTACAAAAGTTTCCGAGTTAAGGTAAGTAGTACGTAGATGCTGGAAATTAGGAGGAGGTATGGTTAAGTTTACGTGTATCAAATTGTGGGAGATGGAGTTTGTGTAAAATGAAACCTCAACCACATTTAACTGTTAAACAAGCAATAAATCAAACAAACAGATAAAACCATTATGCACAGTACTTCTGTTGTTTTTGATCACCCCCAGTCACCATAGTGGATCAGGTAGAGGTCCACTTTGGGAATTGGCACAGGTTTTACACCGGATGCCCCCACTGCCACAACTCCACTTTTATATGGGAAACCACATGAACAGCTCCTGGTGTTCCTCAGACGTCTCCCAGCCCAGTACGAGTTACATTCAAATCTGCTTCAGCTCTGAAATTTGACCAGATCTTGAGTCCATAATGTGCACAATGTGACCTCTTTAAATATTCTGGCCTGACTGTATGTCTGTACACACGTATTCCAACTTCATCTCCACGTTTTCTGAAAACTGGTGGAATTAACATCCTGCATCTTCTCATTTAAATTTGTATTTATTTATTTTTATTATTATTATTTTGTTTTTGCAAAAATGTTTTTATATTTCGAGGCTCCACTTTTTTTTTTGAGTCTACTCCCAAAAATGGAGAGAATCTGTTTAATATGTTTATATATATATATAAACACATTATCAAAAATCCTGTTAAAAAGCAACAAACACAAATAAACTAAATTATGAAATTAAGAGTATTTCTCAAATGATGTATGAAAAGTCTGAGTTTAAATTAAAATATCTATTGGGCGTTTATCCAATGAAGCATCTGCACTGCCTGTCTCTACAAAAATACATTTATTCCCAAAGCATCATGCAGGCTAAATGAAAGTAATGTGAGTATCAAAATAATAATGTTTACATAAATTAATCCCATGCACATCGAGTAGGAGATATGTGCACTTCTAAATCCCAAGGAAAAATTAATTTAAGGCTGCAAAGAGACACATTTAGGTCACTGGCAGAAAAGGTTAAAAAAAAAAACCTTTGATCCACTGCATGTCATTAATAAACCCAATCTTAAGGAATAGCTAATGCAGCCTTGATGTGAGTTTGTCAACATCAAACTAGGGAAAATAAGGATGCAGCATGAGGGGAATCAGATCTGTGGCTGATGATGTACTCAGCTCTCAAAACACAGCCAGGATGTCAGAAAGGACAAAACGAAGCTTCATTGAAACCTCTTTAGTGGGACTTTATACACTGTAATTATTCATTTGTAAAAATAATGACCTTATTTACTCATTTGAAGCACGGAATCGCCAAAGTGTTAGTGGTTATGAGTTGATGAACTGAGTTAATATGGGCACAAATGAGAGCTTGAATCTTAAATGATTTTCGTTTTTAACTCGTTTTTAAATATACAGTATATAAAACAAGGAGAAAACTTTGAGGGAATAAAAGATCGTTTAACAAAATAAAGCATGAAAATATTAATGATAAAAGCAGTTGAACATGACTCGATCAGAACGCCCTGTGGGTGTTTTTCTTTTCTTTTTTCTTTTTTTTTTCCACTTATCCAGATAAGAGTGCAGATTAGCACACAGTCAAAAATAAAATGTGAGAGGAAACTGAAATAGGATGTGCAAGAGTTTCCTAAGAAGAACTTGCCATCAGACAGTTTCAACACTCCAGGAGATAAAGAGTTCAGGAACAAGGCCAAGCTCACACATCATTGCAGCACATCGCAACACCGCAGAGGTCACACACCTGCAAGCACGCAGGCACGTTCACTCACAAATCCTCTGCTCATCGGCACACATGCACATACACACACACATATAAATTAGTATACCAGAACTTTGGTTAAATGTTGCGGTTGATGGATTTTTTTCTTCAAAAGGAAATGTCATTTTCAATTTCCAAACACTCCTATAATGAATAATAATAATAATAATAATAATAACAATCAGAAAAACTAAGAAATAACACGTACATAAGTATTCACACTCAGTATGTTGTTGATGCACCTTTGGCAGCAATTACAGCCTCAAGTCTTCTTGAATATGATGCCACAAGCTTGGTGCACCTATCTTTGAGCAGTTTAGCACATTCCTCTTTGCATCATCTCCCAAGCTCCATCAGGTTCGATGGGGAGTGTTGGTGCACAGCCATTTTTGGATCTCTTCAGAGATAGCCATTCAGATTCGGGTCTGGACTCTGGCTGGGCCACTCAAGGAATTCACAGAGTTGTTCTGAAGCCACTCCTTTGATATCTTGGCTCTGTGCTTAGGCTCATTGTCCTGCTGAAAGATGAACTGTCGCCCCTGTCTGAGGTCAAGGGCGCTCTGGAGCAGGTTTTCATCCCGGATGTCTCTGTATATTACTGCGTTCATCTTTCCCTCAATCCTGACTAGTCTCCCAGTTCCTGCCACTGAAAAACATCCTCACACCACGATGGTGCCACCACCATGCTTCACCGTAGGGATGGTGCCCAGTTTCCTCCAAACATGACGCCTGGCATTCACACCAAAGAGTTCAATCTTTTTCTCATCAGACCAGAGAATTTTGTTTCTCATGGTCTGAGAGTCCTTCAGGTGCCTTTTGGCAAACTCCAGGTGGGCTGCCATGTGCCTTTTACTAAGGAGTGGTTTCTGTCTGGCCACTCTGCCATACAGGCCTGATTGGTGGATTGTTGCAAAGATGGTTGTCATCTGGAAGGTTCTCTTCTCTCCACAGAGGAATGCTGGAGCTCTGACAGAGTGACCATTGGGTTCTTGGTCACCTCCCTGACTAAGACCCCTCTCCGCGATCGCTCAGTTTAGACTGGCAGCCAGCAATAGGAACAGACCTGGTGGATCCGAACTTCTTCCATTTACGGATGATGGAGGCCATTGTGTTCATTGGGACTTTCAAAGCAGCAGAAATGTTTTTGTACCCTTCCCCAGATTTGTGCCTTGAGACAATCCTGTCTCAGAGGTCCGCAGACAATTCCTTTAACTTCATGCTTGGTTTGTGCTCTGACTGTCAACTGTGGGACCTTATATATAGACAGGTGTGTGTCTTTCCAAATCATCTGAATTTAGCGCAGGTGGACTCCAATTACGCTGTAGAAACATCTCAAGGATGATCAGTGGAAACAGGCTGCACCTGAGCTCAATTTTGGGCTTCACTGCATAGGCTGTGAATATGTATGTACATGTGATTTCTTAGTTTTTTTTAATTTATTTTTAATCAATTTGTAATAAGACCTTTGAGGAAAAAAATGAATTTAATCCAATTTGGAATAAGGCTGTAATGTTAAATATTAAAATGTGGGAAAAGAGTGCTGTGAATACTTGCCAGATGCACCGTGTATATATATATATATATATATATATATATATATATATATATATATATATATATATATATATATATATATATAATCTTCAGTGTTTCAGTGTGTGTGTGTGTGTGTGTGTGTTGGGACAGAGAGAAAGAAGGGAAGTGCGAGTATCTGGTACATCTGTGCATCACTGCCTCTCTGATAAAGCCTGAAAGAGTTAAAATTATCACCCGGGATCATGTGCTTCTCAGTTCTCTGAAGTGAAAATGCAAAAACAAGAGGCACTATATGCGACCTCAAAGAACTGAAAGCACAAACCCTCAAAACCAGGTTGTTTCCTGTTCATCCTGTTCGTCAGGGATCGAGATCTTTGCTGTGCACCATCACCACCGTAGCTGGTGAAAATAACTGGGGGAAAAAAGTCTTCATTAAAATATAAAAATTCAACCATGTGCGATGACCTTTGTAACATCCCAGTGAGATACGTTCTGTTTCACTTGTGGTGAATCTGGAGCTATTTTAGAATGTCTGAGGGAGTCTGAGCCGACAAGTTCCCGAAAACATGGAGACGAGTTTAAAAAAGTGCGACTTTAGAGGAGTATTTCTGGTGTTCCTGCAAGTGTTGCAGAATGTGTCGCTGGTGTGGTTTAACATGTGTTCCACGACTTTACACATGGATTATTTTCAGCCAGTGAGAGCAGCTTGAGTGTAGAACAGGAACCTCCTACAAGCTGCCCGTGCTTCCACCACACTCTCCAGAACCTACATGTTTGCTGACATCTTTCATATACGTCACTGCAATACGATCATTTCTGATTACTAATCCCTGTTAACTTAAAAAAAAAGATGCTGTACCTCCAATAACTGTTTTAAATTTTGTGACAGAATTCAAAGAAATTAAAGCAATCATTATTGGTAAAAAAAAAATAAATAAAACAAATAATAATAATAAGTATTATTATTATTATTTAATCTGGCAGCACGGTGCCTTAGAGGTTAGCGCTGTTGCTTCAGAGCAACAAGGTTGTGTGATCACATCCCTCCTGGGCCTGTGTGCTTTCTCCATGTCTGCGTGGGTTCCCTCCGTGTGTGTGTGTGTATGTGTGTGTGTGTGTGTGTGTGTGTGTGTGTGTGTGTGTGTGTGTGTGTGTGTGTGTGTGTGTGTGTGTGTGTGTGTGTGTGTGTGTGAGTGGGTGGGTCTGTGATAGAATGGGGAGGTGATGGTTTAGTGGTTAAGCAGAGAGCATCAAACCAGAGGATGCTCGGTTCAAACCCCTGTCTGGCCGGAAAATACTAACGGCCCTTGGGCAAGAACCTTAATGCCCAACTTGTTCCCAGTGTGTAGTGAGCGCCTTTGCATGGCAGAACCCTGACATTGTGTGAGTGTGACTGGGTGAATGCAAGGCATCACTGTAAAGCGTTTTGAGCTTCCGATATACAACCCCTGGCAAAAATTATGGAATCACCGGCCTCGGAGGATGGTCATTCAGTTGTTTAATTTTCTAGAAAAAAGCAGATCACAGACATGACACAAAACTAAAGTCATTTCAAATGGCAACTTTCTGGCTTTAAGAAACACTATAAGAAATCAAGAGAAAAAATTGTGGCAGTCAGTAACGGTTACTTTTTTTAGACCAAGCAGAGGGAAAAAAATATGGACTCACTCAATTCTGAGGAATAAATTATGGAATCACCCTGTAAATTTTCATCCCCAAAACTGACACCTGCATCAAATCAGATCTGCTCGTTAGTCTGCATCTAAAAAGGAGTGATCACACCTTGGAGAGCTGTTGCACCAAGTGGACTGACATGAATCATGGCTCCAACACGAGAGATGTCAATTGAAACAAAGGAGAGGATTATCAAACTTAAAAGAGGGTAAATCATCATGCAATGTTGGAAAAGATGTTGGTTGTTCACAGTCAGCTGTGTCTAAACTCTGGACCAAATACAAACAACATGGGAAGGTTGTTAAAGGCAAACATACTGGTAGACCAAGGAAGACATCAAAGCGTCAAGACAGAAAACTTAAAGCAGTATGCCTCAAAAATCGAAAATGCACAACAAAACAAATGAGGAACGAATGGGAGGAAACTGGAGTCAACGTCTGTGACCGAACTGTAAGAAACCGCCTAAAGGAAATGGGATTTACATACAGAAAAGCTAAACGAAAGCCATCATTAACACCTAAACAGAAAAAAACAAGGTTACAATGGGTTAAGGAAAAGTAATCGTGGACTGTGGATGACTGGATGAAAGTCATATTCAGTGATGAATCTCGAATCTGCATTGGGCAAGGTGATGATGCTGGAACTTTTGTTTGGTGCCGTTCCGATGAGATTTATAAAGATGACTGCCTGAAGAGAACATGTAAATTTCCACAGTCATTGATGATATGGGGCTGCATGTCAGGTAAAGGCACTGGGGAGATGGCTGTCATTACATCATCAATAACTGCACAAGTTTACATTGATATTTTGGACACTTTTCTTATCCCATCAATTGAAAGGATGTTTGGGGATGATGAAATCATTTTTCAAGATGATAATGCATCTTGCCATAGAGCAAAAACTGTGAAAACATTCCTTGCAAAAAGACACATAGGGTCAATGTCATGGCCTGCAAATAGTCCGGATCTTAATCCAATTGAAAATCTTTGGTGGAAGTTGAAGAAAATGGTCCATGACAAGGCTCCAACCTGCAAAGCTGATCTGGCAACAGCAATCAGAGAAAGTTGGAGCCAGACTGATGAAGAGTACTGTTTGTCACTCATTAAGTGCATGCCTCAGAGACTGCAAGCTGTTATAAAAGCCAGAGGTGGTGCAACAAAATACTAGTGATGTGTTGGAGCGTTCTTTTGTTTTTCATGATTCCATAATTTTTTCCGTAGAAGTGAGTGATTCCATATTTTTTCCCTCTGCTTGGTCTAAAAAGTAACCGTTACTGACTGACACAATTTTTTTTTCCTGATTTCTTATAGTGTGTCGGGAAGTGTCGTGACATGGACCCACAACAGGGGGCGTTAATGAACGGACAATGGAATAGCCAACAAGTAACAATTTAATGTTGTGAAGCGAACAACGAAGTACAGACAATACAAATATTGCAGAATGTCGATTATACACCAGGTGACGTGTGGCAGGCTCGAAGATAGAAGACGTCTGGTGCGAGAAGAGCTGGATCCCACACAGCTTCCACCACCAACGGATCTGAAGAACACCGGAGCCACCAAGCCCTGCGCCCCACGTGGCCACTGTCTTCAGCAGTCCGACCCAGTACTGCTGGCAGAGAACAGAAACAGTTTTTGATGAGTGTGAGTTTGCACACTCAGTAATCCCACAGTCTGTGTTCAATTAGGAGGGAGAACCTCCACCTCCGATAACATACTCTGACCTCTCCTGAGACAACCACTTATCTGGGTGGGGTGGGAGGCGAAGCCGTCGCAGTCCACACCAAACGCCAACACAGCAGACAAGGACTCCGTCACAGGAAAACGGCTGCAAAAGAGATCAGACTTTTGTTCGGTTTTAGATTCAGCAGAGAAGTTACCTGTATGGTAGCTGATTTCTCGGCGGGGAGGTGGAGTTGCAGTCTGGCTTTTATGGAGGTTGACGTAGATGAGTGACAGCTGGTGGTGATGATGTGACAGCTGTCACTCCACTGGTTCCGGTGCCCTCTCGTGCTTGACGCCCGCACTCCAAGCAGGGCGCCATCTGGTGGTGGTGGGCCAGCAGTACCTCCTCTTCAGCGGCCCACACAACAGGACCCCCCCCTCAACGGGCGCCAGGAGGCGCCCGACCAGGTTTGTCCGGGTGCCGGGCGTAGAAGTCGGCCAGGAGGGCCGGGTCCAGGATGAAGCTCCTTTTCACCCAGGAGCGTTCCTCGGGGCCATACCCCTCCCAGTCCACCAGATACTGGAACCCCCGACCCTTGCGACGGACGTCCAGGAGCCGACGCACGGTCCATGCCGGCTCCCCGTCGATGATCCGGGCAGGAGGCGGTGCAGGTCCAGGGGTGCAGAGTGGTGAGGTGTGGTAAGGCTTGATTCGTGACACGTGAAAGACAGGATGGATCCGCAGTGAAGCTGGTAGCCGTAGCTTCACTGCGGCCGGGCTGAGGACCTTGGTGATGGGAAACGGTCCGATATACCTGTGAGTTTCTGAGAGTCTACCTGAAGTGGGATGTCCTTTGTTGACAACCACACCTCCTGCCCGGGCTGGTATGCAGGGGCCGGGGAACGCCGGCGGTCTGCATGGGCCTTGGCCCTCGTCCGGGCCTTCAACAGGGCAGAACGGGCGGTCCGCCACACCCGGCGGCACCTCCTGAGGTGGGCCTGGACCGAGGGCACACCAACCTCTCCCTCCACAAGTGGAAACAATGGGGGCTGGAACCCCAAACACACCTCAAACGGGGAGAGGCCGGTGGCTGACGACACTTGGCTCTTGTGGGCGTACTCGATCCAGGCCAGATGGGTGCTCCAGGCCGTCGGGTGCGCGGAGGTAACACAACGGAGGGCCTGCTCCAGCTCCTGGTTGGCCCGCTCTGCCTGTCCGTTTGTCTGAGGGTGATACCCGGACGAGAGACTCACGGTGGCCCCCAGTTCCCTGCAGAAACTCCTCCAGACCTGAGAGGAGAACTGAGGGCCATGGTCTGAGACGATATCCGCTGGTATCCCATGCAGACGCACGACGTGGTGGACCAGGAGGTCTGATGTCTCCTGGGCCATAGGGAGCTTCGGGAGGACCACGAAGTGGGCCGCCTTGGAGAACCGGTCCACTATCGTGAGAATGGTGGTGTTGCCCTGGGATGGCGGGAGGCCCGTGACAAAGTCCAGGCCGATGTGGGACCAGGGGCGGTGAGGCACCGGTAGGGGCTGGAGGAGTCCTGAGGTCCTCTTGTGGTCAACCTTGCCCCTGGCACAGGTGGTACAGGCCTGGACGTAGTCCCGGATGTCGGCCTCCATAGACGCCCACCAGAAGCGCTGCTGGACTACCGCCATGGTCCTGCGCACCCCGGGATGACAGGAGAGCTTGGAACCATGGCAGAAGTCCAAAACGGCAGCTCTGGCTTCCGGTGGGACGTACAGTTTCTTCTTCGGGCCGGTCCCCGGGTCCGGGTTCCGTGTCAGGGCCTCCCGGATGGTCTTCTCCACATCCCAGGTGAGGGTGGCCACGACAGTGGACTCGGGGATGATGGTCTCTGTGGGGTCTGACAACTCAGCCTTGGCCTCCTCTTCATGCACCCGGGACAGGGCATCTGATCGTTGGTTCTTGGTCCCGGGGCGGTATGTAATCTGGAAGTCAAAGCGCCCGAAGAACAGTGACCAGCGGGCTTGCCTGGGGTTCAACCGCTTGGCGGTCCGGATGTACTCCAGGTTCCGATGGTCCGTGAAAACCGTGAAGGGCACCGTCGCTCCCTCCAACAGGTGTCTCCACTCTTCAAGAGCCTCCTTCACCGCCAGGAGTTCCCGATTGCCGACGTCATAATTCCTCTCAGCCGGGGTCAACCTGCGGGAAAAATAGGCACATGGGTGGAGGACCTTATCGGACTCCCCGCTCTGGGACAGCACGGCTCCTATCCCTGAGTCAGAGGCATCCACTTCCACTGTGAACTGGCGAGTAGGATCGGGTTGCACCAGAACTGGTGCAGACGAGAACCGGCGCTTCAACTCCCTAAACGCGGCCTCGCACCGATCCGACCACGTGAAGGGGACCTTAGTGGAGGTCAGGGCTGTCAGGGGGCTAACTACCTGACTGTAGCCCTTAATGAACCTCCTGTAGAAGTTCGCAAAGCCGAGGAACTGTTGCAGCTTCCTACGGCTTGTTGGGTGGGGCCAATCTCTCACCGCCGCAATCTTGGCCGGATCAGGGGCGACGGAGTTGGAGGAGATGATGAACCCCAGGAAGGACAAAGAAGTGCGGTGGAACTCGCACTTCTCGCCCTTCACAAACAGCCGGTTCTCCAACAACCGCTGTAGGACCTGACGTACATGCTGGACATGAGTCTCAGGGTCCGGAGAAAAGATGAGTATGTCGTCTAGATATACGAAGACAAACCGATGCAGGAAGTCCCGCAAGACGTCATTAACCAATGCTTGGAATGTTGCGGGGGCGTTTGTGAGGCCGAACGGCATGACCAGGTACTCAAAGTGACCTAAGGGGGCGTTAAATGCCGTCTTCCACTCGTCTCCCTTCCGGATCCGAACCAGATGGTACGCATTCCTAAGATCGAGTTTAGTGAATATTTGGGCTCCATGCAGGGGCATGAACACCGAATCCAACAGAGGCAAAGGGTATCGATTGTGAACCGTGATCTCGTTCAGCCCTCTGTAGTCAATGCATGGACGGAGTCCGCCGTCCTTCTTACCCACAAAAAAGAAACCCGCTCCCATCGGGGAGGTGGAGTTCTGGATCAACCCGGCAGCTAAGGAGTCCCGGATGTAGGTCTCCATTGATTCGCGTTCCGTACGTGAGAGGTTGTACAGCCTGCTGGACGGATACTCAGCGCCCAGGATCAAATCGATGGCACAATCGTACGGTCGGTGCGGGGGAAGGGCGAGTGCCAGATCTTTGCTGAAGACGTCAGCAAGATCGTGGTACTCCTCCGGTACCGCCGTCAGATTGGGGGGGACTTTGACCTCCTCTTTAGCTGTCTCACCGGGTGGAACCGAGGATCCTGAACACTCCCGGTGGCAGGTTTCGGTCCACTGCGTCACAACCCCAGACAGCCAGTCAATCTGGGGATTGTGTCTTAACACCCATGGAAAACCCATAATCACTCGGGAGGTAGAAGGTGTTACATAAAACACAATCTCCTCCCTGTGATTCCCAGACACCACCAATATCACGGGCTGTGTCTGGTGTGTGATTAATGGAAGAAGGGTGCCATCTAGTGCCCGTACCTTCAAAGGTGAAGGCAGAGCCACCAGAGGGAGCCCTACTTCCTTTGCCCATCTGCTGTCCAGCAGATTCCCTTCCGACCCCGTGTCTACGAGTGCTGGGGCATGAAGGGTTAAATCCTCACTAAGGATTGTGACTGGGACTCGTGCGGATCTACGGGGTTTCCCCGCGTGAATGTTATGGCCCACCCTTAGCCCAGTTTCTAAGGACGGGCGTTGTAGTTTGACCGTGGGGCAGTTCCTCTGTATATGATCACTAGAGCCACAGAAAAAACACTCCCCGTGGGCCAGCCTCCTTTGTCTATCATTGATTTCATACTCGGCTGCACTCCGGCGCCCCTGTCTCATTGACAGTAGCACGCTCGAAGCAGTCTCGCCTCTGTTGGGATGATCAAAAACCTGTTTGAACTCCCTTACAAACCCAGCGTATGACATTAGGAGCCGTGAGTTCTGCTCCCAGAGCGCCGTAGCCCAGGCGCGTGCCTTTCCTCGAAGCAGATTAATAACATAAGCCACCCGGCTAGCGTCTGACGCGTACATGATGGGACGCTGTGCAAAGACGAGCGAACACTGCATTAGGAAGTCCACGCACGTCTCGACACAACCTCCGTACGGCTCCAGAGGGCTTATGTATGCTTCAGGGGACGGTGGGGGGGTCGTTGAACGACCAGTGGAACGTCTGTGTCTGACAAGGGACCAGCAGGAGGAGGTGCTGCAGCAGCGCTTTGATCGCGCGCCTCCACCCTGGCGGTGAGAGTCTCCATCCTCCGATTGAGGATAACGTTCTGCTCGGTTACTAAATCCAACCGAGCAGTGAAAGCGGTTAGAATTTGCTGCAGCTCACCTAACACGCCTCCTGCTGGCGCCTGTGCACCTCGCTCTTCCATTGGCTGTTCAAGCTCGGGTTGATGCCCCTTGGGATCCATGACGCTGGCCGAGAAATCCTGTTGGGAAGTGTCGTGACACGGACCCACAACAGGGGGCGTTAATGAACGGACAATGGAATAGCCAACAAGTAACAATTTAATGTTGTGAAGCGAACAACGAAGTGCAGACAATACAAATATTGCAGAATGTCGATTATACACCAGGTGACGTGTGGCAGGCTCGAAGATAGAAGACGTCTGGTGTGAGAAGAGCCGGATCCCACACAACTTCCACCACCAACGGATCTGAAGAACACCGGAGCCGCCAAGCCCTGCGCCCCAGGTGGCCACTGTCTTCAGCAGTCAGACCCGGTACTGCTGGCAGAGAACAGAAACAGTTTTTGATGAGTGTGAGTTCGCACACTCAGTAATCCCACAGTCTGTGTTCAATTAGGAGGGAGAACCTCCACCTCCGATAACACACTCGGACAGCTCCTGAGACAACCACTTATCTGGGTGGGGTGGGAGGCGAAGCCGTCGCAGTCCACACCAAACGCCAACACAGCAGACAAGGACTCCGTCACAGGAAAATGGCTGCAAAAGAGATCAGACTTTTGTTCGGTTTTAGATTCAGCAGAGAAGTTACCTGTATGGTAGCTGATTTCTCGGTGGGGAGGTGGAGTTGCAGTCCGGCTTTTATGGAGGTTGACGTAGATGAGTGACAGCTGGTGGTGATGATGTGACAGCTGTCACTCCACTGGTTCCGGCGCCCTCTCGTGCTTGAAGCCTGCACTCCAAGCAGGGCGCCATCTGGTGGTGGTGGGCCAGCAGTACCTCCTCTTCAGCGGCCCACACAACATAGTGTTTCTTAAAGCCAGAAAGTTGCCATTTGAAATGACTTTAGTTTTGTGTCATGTCTGTGATCTGCTTTTTTTCTACAAAATTAAACAACTGAATGAACATCCTCCGAGGCTGGTGATTCCATAATTTTTGCCAGGGGTTGTAGATGGAAAAGCATTATATAAATGCAATCCCTTTACCATTGTGAGCCTATGACTGTTGGGATAGGCTCCATGCATGACATTCTCAAATCAGAAAAAGCTGGGATGGTATGGAAAATGCATTTTAAAATGCTCCACAGTGATTCTTACATTTATTTTGACTTCCGTTTCACTGCAGATAGTATGAACCCAAGATATTTCATGTTTTTTTCTGTGGTCATCTTCATTTCATTTATTATACATCCATTAATTCATTTAAGACCTGCAATACGATTCAGATAAAGTTGAGAAGCTCAAACATTTACCATATTGTAATGTTGCCATTCCTTCTCACTGCACTTTAAAGAATGTATTGATGTTGAGGATACGAAGCATTTCAGGTGTTATTTTGTCACATTCTCCCTACAAACACATCTTACAGTGTGCAACACTCCAGGGTTGATGTTAAATTTTTGGCTTCAAAATTCTCCAAACTTTCTCCAATGGGGACAGGTCAGGATTGCAGGCAGGGCAGTCCGGTATCCGTACCAACTTCTTCTACAGCCATGCCTTTGGAATGTGTGCAGAATATAGTTTTCCATTGTCTTGTTGAAAAATACATAGACGTCCCTGGAAAAAATGTCATCTTCTTTGCAGCATGTGTCGCTCTAAAGTGTCAGTGTAGTTTCTGGCATTAATATTGCCATCACAGAGGTGTAAATTACCTTTGTCAAGGGCCCATATCATGAAGACCCTGGCTTTTGGACCATTAGGTGATAACAGTATGGATGTTCCTTTTTGACTTTGGTCAAGAGCACATGGTGTCCATTTCTTCCAAAACACATCTAGAATAATGATATGTCTGACTACAATATAAGTTTCCATTATGTGATGGTCCAATACAGATGCCTCTGAGTCTAGAGAAGTTGACGCTGGTTCTGGACAAGGTTAACATAAGGCTTATATTTTGTACAATAAAGTTTTAAGTGTTATTTGTGAATGTAACTCTGTATTGTAGTGTTTGACAAAGGTTTTCCAAAGTAATCCCTTGCCGATGTGGTTATATCAGCTATTGATGAATGGCAGTTCTTGATGCAGTGCCATCTGTAGGATCAGAAATCACAGGTTTGCTACTTAGGCTTGTGCCCTTGTCTTTTACACACTGAAATTTCTCCAGATTCCTTGAATCATTTCAATTAAATTAAATTTATTCATTGTCATTGTTATTACAACAACAAAAGAACGTAGTGTCTCCCAAATCTGTGTAAATAAATACATTAATAAATAAACAGTAATATGACTCTGGTAATAAAAGACACATCAAATATTATAATAGTGTGCAAGCGCTGAAAGAAGACAAGCGTGTAATCCCAATTCATAATTCTATTAATTACGCCACAGGAGGGAACTGAGATGGAGGCATCGGGGAGTTATTGAGAATTCTTATGGCTTGTGGGAAAAGTGGTTGGCCATTCTGGTTGTTCTTGTTTGGATGGATCTGAACCTTTTCCCTGGTGGTAGCAGTTGGAAGAGGAGGTGATTTGAGGGATTGGTCTCTTCAGTGTTAGTGTAGGCTGTCCCCAGATGTGGT
Organism: Thalassophryne amazonica; assembly: GCF_902500255.1. Lineage (NCBI taxonomy): Eukaryota > Metazoa > Chordata > Actinopteri > Batrachoidiformes > Batrachoididae > Thalassophryne > Thalassophryne amazonica. The sequence continues at coordinate 74,052,439 of NC_047115.1, forward strand.
CAAATCCCGCAATATCACGAAGGGGTTGAAGCGAGACTGCACTGCCCTATTGGAAACTTCAAATTGTCCATTAGTGTGCGTGTGGGTGTGAATGTGTTTGTCCATATGTGGCCCTGCGACAGAGCGGCATCCTGTCTAGGGTGTATCCCGCCTCAAGCCCTCCGCAACCTGATCTTGGATAAGTGGTTGACAATGAGTGTGAGAATTGAACAGAATATAATCATTTCAAGACATTAAGCACTGCAGAGGGAGAAATATTCAAACCCTTTCCAGTCTTACTTTGAACACTGGAGATCTTCTGACCATCTTTGCTCCTCAAAGACCTCAAAGTCCTTCATGGATACTGTTTTGTTCCAAATCATGATTACAGTTGCCTGGCAAGGAAATGAAGTGAAATAGTGGAGTCACATTTAAAATATAGCCAAATTATTCTTTTCTGATTTTCATAAAATTATTCTGTCCTTGGTAAATCTAACATGTGCCCTTCTACATCATTCTCTCAGTATCTGCTGCTATTTTACTCTGGGCGTTACCCATTTCAAACACTAACATTTAAATCTGATTCTAACCAGTTTATTGCAACCTGTTCTGTTTGTCGACTCTGTGATCTGACACACACTTCCCAGAACGAGTAAATCAGTATCCGTGACAAACATGATATAAAGTAAAACCCTTCTTCCTATTCCCGATTTAGTCGTAACTTCCCCATATCCATGAGAAGTGGCACAGGCCAGCAGTCACGGTTCCTTCTGTCTGCGTCAGTTAACACATGCAGCTGATAACTGCCGCACTCACAGGCCAGAGCTGCTGTCAGCAGCGTTTCTTCACTGTGCACAACTGTGACTGAGGACTTTTATAAGTGTAACTGTCTCCTTTCGCAAAACTGAATTCAATGAGGCTGTTAAAACCAGCCCAGTCTCACATTTTATTCATCCTCCTGTCACGAAATGATTCAAATTTTTGTGACGGTATTTTTTTAAGTCACTATCACTACCCCAACCCTAACCTTAACCATAGCCTAACCCTAACCCTAATCCTTCCCATAACCCTAACCATAACCACCCCCGACCCCCGCCGCTGCACTTTTAATTACGTGCACCCGTCACGGAATGAATTAGAATAAATTTGTGCTCCATGACGAAAATTTTGCACTTTTTGTGACAATATGACAAACCAATAGATTAATGTATATTTCGTGCTGCTGAATCACAACATGCCGTGAGACCGGGTTGGTTAAAAAATGTATGCAACTATACTTATGTGAATCAGCTTTGACACGCAGGCATGTGAATGTCAAAAAGCTGTGAAATGATTCAAATTAACCTGATCAAATTTTGCATTAAAAAACAGATGCATGTCCATTTGCATCCATGTCCAGCTTTTTGTCCATGTAGTCTTTAGATCATTTTATTTCGATTTTTTTGTTTGTTTTTGCTATTATTAAAAAAATACATGAATCTGTCATTTGAAGTGATGCAGACAAATCAGCCAAATTAGTTTTTTAATCATCCATTTTCTAGAAGCATTTTCACATTAATCACCTTTATTTTCTGCATCATGTGCAAGTAAACTGCAGCTGAAAGTCCACAACCGTTTGACTCCCTCTGCCTTGTGCTGGTCACGTTTTGGCATGCAAACACCTCTCAGGTGACATCTGTAGAACAGTGATGACTGTAATGAAGAGGAGGACAGTGCACGCCATTATTCGAACAATATGTTTGTTTGCACGAGTGACAGTAAGAGAAGCTTTGGAGCTGGTGATCACTTTTGATGCACAGTTTGCCGCTGACCTTTCTCGGCTTGCGGAGCCAGAATACTGACGATGTGCGACTGCTGCTGCTGCTTCTCCAATCTCATCTGCTCAGCAAAACATCACAAAACAAAAAAAAAAACCATAAACTTCCAACAGCAGTGGCGACACCAGGAAATTTTTGTTAGGGGGGCTGAGGGGGAGCTGGAGTCAAAGTTGGAGGGGCTCCACAAAATGTTGTAGAAATGAACAATATATAGTAAATTGCTTTATAAATACCAAGGTATATGTTTATTCGCCCGTGCTCCTCTAAAATGCTGTATCAATGCACCCACACATCACTTAGAATGATTGCAAGTTCAGTAAACTTGCACATAGGTATAAAGAAAGATAAGTGAACTTTTAAGAGTGGCCATAATAAATATTTAGGAAACCTAAATTTTTGGAGTATGGAGTTAAATTTGTCTCATTAATACTTGCAAATGCACAGAGGATGATTTACAAATATCCTTTGATTTGTACACGTGCTTTGTGATCCACAAACACAAATTTCTGATTTGTAACTTGTGTGTGGGTTTTTGCAAATAAATGTTTATTTGTAAAACTGAAAATTCTGTTTGCGAAGGGTGATTCAGCATTGCCCCCCCCCCCCCCGGCGCCGCTACTGTCCAAGAGTTGTGCAGATGGACAGATTGTCAGTGACAGAAATTAAGACTTTGAATGGAGGTGAAAAATTAGATCAGGTTTCGTTTTGCCACAAGATTTCAAACAAAGAACGTTGTGATCCTGTTGGTACTCGGTGGCTCTCGGTGAAACTGAGACTCCTGTAAAAAAAAACACCCCCACCCCCCAAAAAAACTGTTTCAGTTACAGGCTGTTTTACAATTCCTTGCCTGTGCTTCCCTTTCTGTCACTTCTCCATAATTCTTGGTATTTCAGTTAGACAGGCCCTCTTTCTAAAGCTTCCCCTTTTCCATAGATTCCTATATTTCATGATTTCAGACTTCTTCCTCTTCACTTGTACAAACAGGGTATCAGCGTGGGGAAATCAGGCTGCCACCATGACATGCAAACCACAGCCTGTTAGGTGCAAGATCACTCAGTTCTCTGAAGTATTTCAAAAGATGTGTGAAGGGAAAAGAAGGAGCGTCAGGTGCAAAGGACTTCTCTGTTCTGGTCACTGTGGGAAGAGACGTTTGCTAATTCAGACACAATCGTTGACATTTAACAATCGTGCAGTATTTATGCACACGATAAGAGTCTGTGTGTGTGTGTGTCCGTGTGTGTTCATGCTCTGTGATGCACACCGCTGTCATCCTTAGTTTCACACCGTTTCCTGTGTCTCTGTTTCCTGTTTATCTTTGCTGTCATTTGTTCTACTAAACTGTGATGGTGTGAGATGCTCAGTTACAAATTCTTCATCCTCTAACAGTGGACATGTTACATGCAAATTTTTATCTTGAAGAAACAATTTGACAAACACTGCACAGGCGACAGTGTAAATGAGGCAAAAATGTGAGATAATGTTTTTGTTTTACAAAACAAGAATGTGTTCTTGTCCACTAAATGCATCGTGCAGTGGCAGATCTGGGGGAAGTTTTGCACCACCCCCCACCCCTCGAGCCACTGATCAAAGGTGTGATAAAATATGAGAAAGAGATTGCATGAACAAAGGTTGATTGATGAATTACATTTAGAAGATTTACGGTGTTTAAAACAAAAAAGAGTATTAAATATAACGCAATGCTAAAACACCCTCGGCTGTATGAGCATAAAATAGGAAACAGAATGTGACCTTTTGACCTCTTAAAATACGTCAAGGTAAGCCATCTTTGAACTTCTCAAAGGTCTGTGTCCCAAGAATTTTCCCTGTGAATTTGAAGACTGGCAGTAATAGGACTGGACTTATGCTGAGGAAAGACAGACAGACGGACGGACAGGTTGACATATGGACGCAAAGTCTTCACAATACCCGATGGTCATATTTTGGCCTTGGGTAAGAATAATTACTACAGTTATAGTATTTAGCTACCCAGATTACCTTAGAATGCAGACTAAAGGCTAAACTTTTCAGTGAGAGTATTACCCCAAACCCCCGAAGTTCCAAACCCCTCCACCACCACCTCACATTAAATCCACTCCTGCTGTGGCAGCACATTAAAAAGGGGTGAAGAGGAATATTCCTAAGCATATGTGAAAGTCTAGGCATGTACGCTGTGAAATTCAGTGAGTACCAATCCATCCCCTCCATTTTCTTAACACAGTAACTTAAAAACAATAAATTCGCTTATGTTGCACATCACCACATTAAAAGGGTATTTAAAAGGCCATATAGTGTTGAAAAGCTGATTAAATTTCAGTTGACTTTGATGCACCAGATCATTCCAAGAAGCAGGTTTCCTTAGATAATATATGGACCATACACTTGTGTGCCACCTGCTGGCCATATCTGGGATTCATCCATTCCTTCATCTTCTATACCTGCTTACCCCAGCCAAGGGTCGGGTGAGGGGGTACATCCTGGACAGGAGGCCAGTCTGTCACAGGGCCGCATACAGACAAACTAGTTCCAAACTACTGGACAAACAGAAACATGTTATGATGTATGATTCAATGACTGAAGAAACAAACAAAAAAAGATTCAAATTTGGAAGTTATCATATATTATAGCTATTCTTCTTATCGTTAATTATCATTTATAAATGAGAATAAATCATTACACAAAGCATTCAAAGCAAAATCAGCTTAACCCCTTAATGCCTGAATTTATATAGCTGTATATAAAAAAATGTTTTGTGTGTGTGTTTGCCTTTAAGTAGATGGTAAATAATGTTGAGATTATTAATTACACTTTTGCACAAAAAAAATAAATAGTAATTTTGGTATTTTGGTAATAATTTATGTTATAATGTTATAATAATAATAATGGTATGTTACAAAGGCATAGTGGTCAGTTTGGTATGTTGCATATTTGAGTCAAATATTGTAGCATATATGCGACAATAGGCATTAAGGGGTTAAAGTCGATGTAAAAGCTAAAAAAGTGGCACATTCAGTGTCCACTTGACTTATATGTAGAGTTAAGGTCATCCTTGTGGATTTTGACAACTGATAATTCAGATAAATGTATTCAATGATCAAACAGCTCACCAGTAGGGGACACAGAACAACATGCTTTTTGAGAAACTATGGATAATTTTTCTTACATTCTTTTTTAAAATAGGTATTTAGTCCAAGTTTTTAATATTTGTAAGTTAACAGTCTGCTGGAATCTGCAGATTAATCTGTATTATAATAGCCAAGTGGCCTCTGTGTGTGTATGCGTGTGTACTTGCGTGTGTATGGCTTCGATCACGACGAATCCGGGGAGAGCTGACATTTGCCGTTTGGTATGCTTATGTGTTTTGGGTCAAGGATAAACGCTGCCAAGTTGATAGGGCTAATATTTTTTGGAGAAATTAGCGATATTAGCTAACAACAGTGAATAATGGATGTTGTGCTGCAATGCACCATGGGAATTTGAGGTTTTAAATGTTATTGTGGTTCATGTTAGTTTAACAGTGTTGTTGAGTCATTGATTTATTGTGTTTTGTATTTCAATTGGTTTAGTCAGTTTAATTAAGTGTCATGTTGCCGTTACCATGAGTGAGAAGTGTACTGTAATTGACGTCTTTCACCACCATCTCTGTTTGTGGGTGTGTAAAAATAAAAGCACCTGTTTGCAGCAGAAGGCAGAGAAGACAAAATGCTCTGTGTGTGTGCGTGCAACTACAGTCACGGACAAACTGGGAAGAGCTACCATTGGCTGTTTGGTATGCTTATTAACTATGGGTCAAGGATGAGTGCCGCCAAAATGGAACATTGATAGGACTAATATTTTTGTAGGAATTTTGGGGAATATTTTTGGATATTAGCTAAAACACTGAACAATGGACGTTGATAATTACATTCTGGACTCACACGCCATTCTAGCAGAGGGAGGTAAATCATTTATATATTAAAAGCATGTGTGCATGCATGTGTGATTTTTTTGTTTTTTGCTAAAATGCATGGATGACACAAGAAAGTGAAAACACTTATTTCCATTGTGGTCCATTTAAAACTGAAATGACAAAATATAAGTAATAATAAAATAATACTAATACTACTACTAATAATAATACTGATAATAATAATAATAATAATGATACTAATAGTGTTTATATGATAACAAGAACCTCAACAATTTATAAATACATTAAGACAGTAAATTAACTTTAAAAAAAAAGGTAATTAACCAGAAATAAAAGGGTTGAATTCTTTTAAAAACTGTTGAGATCTAAGGTCCTGAAAACATTCTGGACTCACACGCCATTCCAACTCATTGTAGAAACTTTGCATAATTTAGTACCACCCTTGATAAATGTCAGCTACCTATTTTATAAACACTATCCAATCTGGAGCCCGTGGATCCCCACGGGCAACACACTAGTAAAAAAAAAGTCATCCTTGAAAAACATACTCACAGCAGCCTTAACATTCCTACTTCTCTTCCTCATTCTCTCGGCTCTGTGGTTGACATGTTTATGGTTTTCTAACCAACTGCTACGCAACATAATGTCTTATGTATTTATTTATTTAGTATGAACAATTTGGGGCCCCATACATTAGTACAACATGTATTCATGCAACATTGACATATACCGATATTAAATACACATATGAACTTACCTCTGTGTTCAGTTCAAATCATTTAAACTTGTTGTGAATGATCTATGTAATATCACAGAACAATATAGTGCAGTCTGAATAATATTATTACATGTGCTATTATTATGTGTTTTTTTCCCCAAATCTTTAATACACCAAGCAAACAACCCAATGACACATACTATCAACATTTTATACTATGAGCACACCTGCTTTGTGTGGGTTGGCATTGCCGTGTAATTATGTAGCAACATTTGTTGAAAATGAAATGTAGTCAGCAAACTTAATGAGTCAAAATCATATGAGTTTCAGTGGGGGAAAACCAAACACACTCAAATTAAAAAACTATCAAGCAGGTGAGCTCAAACATTGACATGACAGAAGTGTGTGGTGGGTTTTTTTTCTTCTTCTTTTTCATGTTTAACACAACTTTGATGTTTGATTATTAATGTGTGTTTTATCTGTAATTTACTTTTTTATTATTATCTTGGCAAAACATTTTTAAAACCTCATGTATTATGGTAAAAACAATTTGCTTGAATTAGTTCCGTGGTTACTAAAAGCTCGGTTAATCTTGCACACTTTTTAATTTTTTTAACAACCGCCACTGTAGGTAATTCAGACAAATGGCACCACTTTTTTTGTACTAAATCTATTTAGACCAGGAAAAGGCAACTTTAAAACTGTGCCACAGTATTACGATAACCATGAACTATTCTAGTGCACACTATCATGAAAGAAGCATGCTCGCATTCTAAACCGTGGCCCCCTGCCCTCTTTTCCAGCCTGTAACATTAAAGTTGAGGCTCGCAGTGATGAGGAGAATGGGCTGGCCTGTGACATGAATGGCGAGGAGGAGGAGTGCGCGGAAGACTTGCGCGTGATCGATGCCTCGGGGGTCAAGGTGAACGGCTCACAACCGAGCCCTGAAGCCAAGGCCTTCTCCTCAGCCGGCGGTATTCGGCTACCCAACGGGAAGCTCAAGTGTGATATCTGTGGGATAGTTTGCATTGGCCCCAATGTGTTGATGGTACACAAGCGAAGCCACACCGGTAAGCCATCTGCAATGCTTCTTGCCCTTCTTGCACCTGTTTTCACTCTTAGCATGCCAGGATGATGTGATGTCTGCTGTGGCTCCTCCCCATGAGAAGCACTTCTGTCACTTTTAGTTTTTACTCTCTTAGATTAGCATCAGTCAGCCAGTCAGAGTCAGTGGGGCCAAAAAAATTAATGAGTAACATAGTAAGAACTACTACATAGTCAGCTTTTTAATCCAGCAATTTTGGATTCTGATAGACACAAATGAGGACCAGAGTACTTCCTATTTTGGTCCATGTTGGCATCTTTTATCATGCGCAATAACCAAAACAAATGCAGTTGTTGTTTTTACAAAGCCATAAAGGAACACCTGCAGGCTGTTCTTACACGAGTTCCGAATGCTCATACGCATCTCAAAAATTACAATCTAGCATGTTTTCATTGCAAAAAGAGTGCCGTAAACAGGGTACTGATGTAGCCTGTTATCTATAAATTGGCCAAAAATTTAATTTTACTTATTTTGGCTTCCTGGTAAACACACTTTATTGCACAACTGTGCACTAATCATGGTGTCTAATCATGGTGTCTAATCAGCATCTTGATATGGCACACCTGTGAGGTGGGATGGATTATCTCAGCAAAGGAGAAGTGCTCACTATCACAGATTTAGACTGGTTTGTGAACAATATTTGAGGGAAATGGTGATATTGTGTATGTGGAAAAAGTTTTAGATCTTTGAGTTCATCTCATACAAAATGGGAGCAAAACCAAAAGTGTTGCGTTTATATTTTTGTTGAGTGTATAATGTTCCATACACGTCAATGTGGGTGATGTAGCAAAAATAAAATTTACATCACAGGAAAGTTCTAAAAGAATGACCCCATCACTGGTTTTATAGATAACAGGCTACTTAGCTATACTATTTTTACGGCAGTTGTTTTGCTAGGACAACAAGTTGGGAATTTGTGAGTTGCACATGTGCTACTGCAACCAAGTAAAAATAGTCTGTAGATGTTCCTTTATGGTTTTGTAAAACTAGCCACTGTGTTACATCAAATAAAGAGAGACAGGTCCTATTAAGTTTTTGAAGCCTTGTTGCTAATCATAGGGTCTTGGTGGACATTGAGACCACTGTTGCTTATTTACCAGGACAGGCTTGTAATTAAATCTGGACTTTGGAGCACTTTTGGTTGAAATGACATTCTGAAGATGTGTTCCTCACTATTTGAGCATACAGTTGTGCTCAAAAGTTTACATATCTTGGCAGAAATTTTGACTTTTTTTTTGGCCATTTTTCAGAGAATATGAATGATAACACAAAAACTGTTTTTTCACTCATGGTTAGTGGTTGTGTGAAGCTATTTATTGTCAAACAACTGTGCTTACTCTTTTTAAATCATAATGACAACAGAAAGTACCAAAATGGCCCTGTTCAAAAGTTTTGCATACCCCAGTTCTTAAAACCATGTATTGCCAACTTTAACATCAGTGACAGCTTGGAGTCTTTTTGGGGCGCTTTATTTTCTATGATGGTAAAGCTGCATATTCTTGACAAAAAGCCTCCAGTTTCTGTAAATTCCTGGGCTGTCTTGCATGAAGTGCATGTTTGTGATCTCACAGAGTCGCTCAATGATACTGAGGTCAGGAGACTGAGATGGCCACTCGAGAACCTTCACTTTTTTCTGCTGTAGCCAAAGATAGGTAGATCTGGCCTTGTGTTTTGGATCGTTGTCATGTTGGCACATCCAAGTATGTCTTATGCAAACTCCTCCAGTATTTTCTGATAACATGCTTCATTCATCCTGCCATCAATTCTGACCAAGTTTCCTGTGCCTTTGTAGCTCACACATCCCCAAAACATCAGCGATCCACCTCATTGCTTCACAGTAGGAAGGGTGTGCCTTTCACCATAGGCCTTGTTGACTCCTCTCCAAATGTAACATTTGTGGTTGTGGCCAAAAAGTTCAATTTTGGTCTCATCACTTGAAATTAATTTGTTCTCTGTGCTGTTTGGTGTATTATAACCGGGATACTTTGTGGCATTTGCATAGTAATGGCTTTCTTCGGTCGACTCAACCATGCAGCCCAATTTTCTTCAAGTGCCTCTTTATTGTGCATCTTGAAACAGCCACACCACTTCCTTCAGAGAGTCCCATATTTCAACTGAAGTTATTTGTGTGTGTGTTTTTTTTTATTTATTTATTTTTTTATTTATTTTTATTGCATGCTGAACAATTTTCCTGGCAAATTTGTGTTGGTCTAACTGACTGTGGTTTGGTTCCATCAGAATCCCTCATTTTCCACTTCTTAATTAGAGCTTGAACACTGCTGATTGGCATTCTTAGTCCTTTGGATACCTTGTTATATCCCCTTTCTGTTTTATATAGTTCAGTTACCTTTTCTTTGACGATTCTTTTGCTTTCCCTATGACTCAGAAACCAGAAACATCAGTGCAGAATTTTCTCACACTGGATGAAAGATGTAAGGGTCTGTCAGGAGCCAAGAAACACTGACCTTTTATACACACACACTGATTACAAGAACACAGATCACAGGTGAGGATGGTTACCTTTTGTAGCCATTCAAACCCACTTGCATCAACTTGTGTGCATGTTATCAGGCCAAAATCACCAGAGTATATAAAGTTTTGATCAGGATCATTTAGTTAGTTTCTGTTGTCATTATGATTTAAAAAGAGTAAACAATAAATGTCTTCACACAACCACTAATCATGAGTGAAAAAAGGTTTGTGTTATCATTCATATTCTCTAAAAAAATGGCCAAAAATAAAACAAATAAAAAATTCTGCCAGGATATGTAAACTTTTGAGCACAACTGCATGTAGCATCACAGCTAGGTGTCCTTTTCAATCTTAAACTTTAGATCCGTTTCTCATGTTTTCAGACACACTTAATAAATGGAGTTGCAGTTGTAATGGCATTCTTTCTGTGGTGCGTGAAATAGACTTTTGAGAAAACGATTAGCAATCATTATTTTTCATCAAAGCGATTCTAAATTACCACATGACGAGAAACTTATCAAATCATTGTGTGAGAAAGTAGGAGAGATGAACTTTGTCCGAAAAAACATGCCCTGGGTTGAGAAACAGGATAGCAGCAGCAATGAATTGGAATCTCCACGACGTGACGATTATCTGGCTATTAAAAGTTCTTCAAATTTCAAAATTGATATTCTGTTATAATGAGCCCAAATCACTGGTGGGGAACAATTTTGAAAAAGGCACTTAACTGTCAAGCTTTAGAAACTAATCAAACTTAGAATGGAAGGAGCGCTAGAATAATGTAAATGTAAAAGAATGTACAATAAAAGATATAATGAAGTGCCTTCTATTTAAATGAAAATACACTATGGCGAGTCTTTGCTCCTGAAATGCATTTTTAATGAATTTCCTTTTTTTTTATTTAATATTTTTGCTGCTTCACTGGTGTCTCTGAGTCGGTGGGGGAGCTGTGGGGGGAAAAAAAGGCACATTAAAACATTCGCTCAGAATGCCACAACACTCGGAGAGGCTGGATATTGGTTTATTCCAGAAGCGCTGATCAGGAAGACTGGCTCTCAACACAAAGTGTTTCCTTCGCTTTATTCAAATGAGGCTGAATTTGCATTGTGATGTGCCGCTCTTATTTTAGAGATGAAGAAGAGGAAAAAATGAGATTTTCAGATCAAATTGACCCAGGCAATGGTGCATTACGGAGCTGGCAGGCTGAGTCTGAAAGCTCTTGTTCGATCAGAGCGCCAGAAGTCGGTGGGGCAGGGGGAGAGCACAGAGAGATGGAGTGTCACTCTGCTGTGAAACCCGCCCAGGCTGCTGAAGCGCTCTCTGGCCCCCGAGACGCTCCATCATCTGGCGGTGTTTTGGAACTCAGGATGCTTGTAGTGCAGTGACCCCACATCCCACAGCAGCAGACGCTCAGACGCTTCATCCAAAGTTAAGACTTTAGCTGTAGTCAGTGTAGCCATCAAACAGGGAAGTAGTGCCAAAGAGGAACCTCAAACATGAACACACAAAATAAACCAATGCCAGTAAACACATTTTGTTGCTTTTCTCTGTGCAGGACCTTCACCCTTATGTGAGTGTGCGTCTCTTGTGTTCTTCTCCTCAGGAGAGCGGCCCTTCCAGTGCAGCCAGTGCGGCGCTTCTTTCACACAGAAGGGCAACCTGCTGCGTCACATCAAACTCCACTCAGGAGAGAAACCCTTCAAGTGTCACCTGTGCAGCTACGCCTGTCGCAGGAGGGACGCCCTCACCGGACATCTGCGCACCCACTCAGGTGCATGACACTACAAAACCTCAACACATAGTCGTTTTTGAAATGCTGGTGGAGATCTGTACAAAAGAATGGACATGCTGTGCAGTTCATGCTGTGACAGCTTACAAGGGGAAGTAGACCGGGAATTGATAAGGTGTTTTTGTTTTGTAAAGGCTTTGCAGAACTATGTGTTGATGCAATATTTGTGTGTAAAAAAAATACTCTCACTTGGATATACTATCAATTATTAAGATTAGATTAGATCTGCTAGAACTTTATTAATCCCTTGGGAAGAGTCCCTCAGGGAAATTGAGGTTCCAGCAGCATAGTATAGCAGCACACAGGGTAAGAAGCACACAGAGCATCAAAAGTGAAAGTAAAAAAAAACAAGTTGCAAATATAAAAAATAAAATATAAATACACAAATGTAAATACTAGACATACTGATCGCTACTGGTTTACTGGCTACTACTGTTCCTCTCATTCCCGTCCTCTGTCTTCCTGTTACTCCTCCTAACATTATATATAAATTAGCATTATATATAGAAAAGGTCTCAGGTCTGGGAGCATGCTCCAATGTTGCACATTGCCCACCTACACAACTCCTCATGTTAGCATCCCTATAACTGCTTGTTTGGCACAACGGCATCCCAGCAGCACCCAAGGATCCTCTAAAGAGACCAAGTACCAAAGGCACTGGTTTGCATCCAAGTCCCCCAACCATGCAGAAAGACAGGAAACACAAGGACCCAAAAGAGTTGGACCTTCATTCTGCTGCATTCCTAGCAACATCACCAAATAGCACTGTCCCAAATCTGCATGACACCATAACCTCTTCCTAAGTGTATTTCGTGCTGAAAGATGGAGAACACAGCGATATGGATGCTGCTGCCAAGATACGTCAATGTCCTTACAAGATCTACACTTTTATCAGGAAGACCAGGAAGTTTTTAAAAGCCTAGATCTTAGACTTGATTCAGGGCAGTGGCAAACCCAGACACTTTCATTCCTGACTTTGTTCCTCAGGTTCCACAGAATCACAGATTCTACTAAAAAAACATCTCTTTATCTACTCTCAGGGCCATCCAACTGTTCCAAAGTGTGTTCCAATTTGTATAAATAAATAAATATATATATATATATATATATATATATATATATATATATATATATATATATATATATATATATATATATATATATACACACACACTATATGAAATACATCAGGTATACAACAAACTGTTGAAGAACATTTAAATCCCAATGAAAGTTGATTAGAGTTTAATAGCTGCAACATATAGATTTGATATGAACATATGCTGTGACAGAATGACACCTTATTGCCGACTGATGCCAAAAGGCTTTAAAAAAAATCATTGTTTGCTGCTTCCTAAAAGGAACACATAAACCAGCCATGAAACAACAAATGATTCTAACAGTGAATTTTGTTCACCTCTGTAAAAAAACAAAAACATCCCAAGGTGTTTCAAGATACACTGATTTTAGTTTTCTTCACTACGTCAGATTTTACATACGTACAGATGAATGTCTCTTTAAAAAGCATGTAGGATTCCAGAAATCAATGGAATTACTTGTTAAAGCTTCTGAAGGACTAACTGGCATAATTCAGGGTGAATTGGGGAATCTTTGGTTGTATTTAAGGCTCTAGCTTTAGAATCAGAAAAAGAAAAAAGTACAAAACAATTCATCTAAGATTCCAGAAACAAAATTTTGGCTCTTCACTTGTTAGGTTTTTCCTTTATAGCCATCCTGAAAAGATTCATGATATCACGAGTAACTGTACAATTTATTATACAAAAAATATAAGAAGCTTGGGAAAATATCGACTTTAGCAAAGAGGCCCAAACTAACACCCAGGAATTAACAAACTGTTGCTTGAAAGGTTCAACTGAATCTCAGATCACATCTAAGGAAATGATGGAGTTGGAGGTATCAGATAGAAAAGTGACATCATCCACCTTTAAGATCACCCCATCACCACTGATATAGTTCACATTTCTGGTGTTTTACTCTGGTTCCTGAGTTTTGCTGTTTCAAATGACATCTAATGCGTATTTTAGTCTAGTGCTGTCTGGTGTTCCTCCTCTGTCTTATTTCATCCCTCATGTTCCTTTAGTGTTTCTCTCTTCCATGTTATGAACTCCTTCCACTCTAAAGATTCTACTCTGTGTTAGCTATATCTCTTGCTTTTAATTGTGATGCCTCCTCTCTGTCTCTACTGTCATGTGTGTCCTTTCTGCTGTTTGACTCTGAACTCTGGGTTATTCTGTTTCTAGTATTTTCTCCCATGTATATGATTCTATGTGGTTTCATTGAACGCTAGTAATTCTCCTCTGTGTTATTTTATTACCCTTGTGATCTCTCGTGATTCTCTTCTAGTTGTTACTCGTGCTTTTACCCCCTGACATCGCTATGTCTTCTCCATGTAGCTTTATTTGTGTTCACTGGTCTCTGGGATTACGACTTCTCACCTTCTGTGGTCTCCCTTTGGTCTCTGGCTCCCTCTGGTGTGCTCTTGTTGCACTATCCTCTGTTTGGCTTTCCTCTCAGAAGTTTTGGATTGTTTACTCATGAAGCACCAGCTCTTGATTAGTCATCTTCCCCTCAGTTTATTAGTGCTTCCCTGTGTCCTTTCTAGTTGCTGGATTGCCAGTTGTTTTTCTCTCGTGTGCCATTGTGCATTGTATTCTCTGAATTTCAACTCTAGTCGCCGACCTACGCTTCCTCTTTGTGTTTTCTGAGCCAGTCTGTTACATTTGGACTGTTTACTAGGTGTGAATGATCTCAGTATCTGACCATCTGCTAGTTCTACAATTAATTAATTCTACAATCTGCTGGCTCCCTCAAGTGCTGTACTTCTGATCACAGATGTATAATGCTGGACTGCCCTAGGTGTTACAAAAAAAGAACCTTTGGGCTTAACAACCTGTTTGATTTCTGCATAGGGGTCACAAACCATTACCACCATGTCCTGAAATACTGATGACCAACAAGGAAGCAATGACTAGAAAGATACCATCAAAATTATGTCAATTTTGTATCAGTGGCTTCTGTCTAAAGGTCCTCCTGCTGGACTTGTAACTAAAGTCAAAGTATGTAGACACGAAAAAGGCCACTTTTCCCATCATTTCAATTAGGCTTCATATGAAATGCCCACAGATTACTGTGAACCACTCATTTCACCGATGTTGCATTGTTTGTTGCAGTTGGAAAACCCCACAAATGTGCTTATTGTGGGCGAAGCTACAAACAGCGTAGCTCTCTAGAAGAACACAAGGAGCGGTGCCATAACTACCTCCAGTGCATGGGTCTACAGAACACCATCTACACAGGTTGGTGCCACAAAACACATAGAAAGCATGTGAGGGCCGTGCACAGTGCCCACAGTGGGCAGGTCAGGATGAAGTCATGGCAGTGATATTTGAGTAGTTTTGGACAAAGACTCACTTTTATTTCTGTGATTTTACAAACTAAATGCAGCAGCCTTCTCACCTTTAAATGTGGCGTAAGGATTTTTGATTTGCTTGCATTTTATACAGCCATTAATTACATTAACCTCATATAAAGAAATGAATAAATATTTAAAGGGGTCATATTGTGCAAAATAAGTTTTTATATTACACTTTTGCACTTTGGAAGGACAGGTATGTTGGACATAGATTTCTTTTTTTTTTTCCTTTTTTTTTTTTTTGTAATTTCACTTGTCATATGATCTCACTGGTTTACACACATGCAGACTTCAGGATGTTGACACATGCAATGTATGCCCTTATCTGGATTTTCAAGTAGCTGCTGAATCTGGCGTGGCAATTCAACTCAATTTATTTATATAGCGACAAATTATATAAGTCACCTCAAGGTGCATCACAAGAGTGAAGTCTAATCTTAAACACCCACCCACCCTCCAAGCGAACACGTAGGCAACTGTGGTAAGTAAAAACTCCCTCTGGCATTTTTTGAGGAAGAAACTTCATGCAGACCAGACTCAGTGGGGTGACCAATTGTTTTGGCCATTCTAACAAAACAAAAACCAGTTAAACAAAATACAACAAAGAATTGTCAAACATGCAATAAAATAAATAAATAAATAATATACAACAAAAATTGTCAAACATTTACATCCTTTCACTAAGGTACTTATAGCATGTCTCCATATACATTTCAGCACGCTTTAACTTTTTCCTGTCCTCCTTTTTTAATATTATTATATTTCTGATATAAATTGGAGGAGTGGGGTACAATTAGTTATACCTACAGCTAATGTTAGCTTATCTAGCTGGCTGTAGCACCGTTTATCGTAGCTAATAATATAGTCGGTTCTTTTCTGTTTGGAAACCTATGTTAATATACACTTTTGCCTACATTTGTTGTTATATGTATTTGTTAATACCGTTATTGTAGGGTTCAACTAGGCTATTATACTTTATACGCTAGTTACCGGTTTTGTTTATCTTGTTAGCTAGCTAGGTACGGTTAGCTTTTTAATGACTAATTTAACGGTAGCTCTTCTAAATATAGTTAACTTTTCATTATTTACAATTTTATTTTACATGGTGCAGATCTTTAATCTTCTTCTTCTTTGTCATTCGGCTGTTCCCGTTAGGGGTCGCCACAGCAGATCAATCGTTTCCATCTCAACCTGTCCTCTGTATCTTCCTCTGTCACACCAACCACCTGCATGTCCTCTCTCAGCACATCCATGAACCTCCTCTTTGGTCTCCCTCTTCTCCTCCTGCCTGGTGGCTCCATCCTCAGCATCCTTCTCCCTATATACCCTGGGTCCCTCCTCTGCACATGTCCAAACCATCTCAATCTCGCCTCTCTGACTTTGTCTCCAAACCGACCCACCTGAGCTGTCCCTCCTCCTCCTAATCTTGTCCATTCTTGTCACTCCCAAAGAGAATCTCAACATCTTCAGCTCTGCCACCTCCAGCTCTGCCTCCTGTCTTTTTGTTAGTGCCACTGTCTCTAAACCATACAACATAGCTGGTCTCACTACCGTTTTGTAAACTTTCCCCTTCACTCTTGCTGATATTCTTCGGTCACAAATCACTCCTGCCACCTTTCTCCACCCACTCCACCCTGCCTGCACTCTCTTCTTCACCTCTCTACCACACTCTCCATTACTTTGAACAGTTGACCCCAAATATTTAAACTCATCTACTTTCACCACTTCTACTCCTTGTAACTGCACTATTCCACTGGGCTCCCTCTCATTCACACACATGTACTCAGTCTTGCTTCTACTGACTTTCATTCCCCTTCTCTCCAAAGCATATCTCCACTTCTCCAGACTAGACTCAACTTGCTCTCTACTCTCACTACAGATCACAATGTCATCTGCAAACATCATAGTCCATGGGGACTCCTGTCTGATCTCATCTGTCAACCTGTCCATCACCACTGCAAACAAGAAAGGACTCAGAGCTGATCCTTGGTGTAATCCCACCTCCACCTTGAATGAGTCTGTCATTCCGACTGCGCATCTCACCGCTGTCACACTATTCTTGTACATGTCCTGCACTACCCTAACATACTTCTCTGCCACTCCAGACTTCCTCATACAATGCCACAACTCTTCTCTTGGCACCCTATCATAAGCTTTTTCTAAGTCCACAAACACACAATGTAACTCTTTCTGTCCTTCTCTGTACTTTTCCAACAGTATTCTCAGAGCAAACATTGCATCTGTAGTGCTCATTCTCGGCATGAAACCATATTGCTGCTCACAGATCTTCACCTGTTTTCTAAGCCTAGCTTCTACTACTCTTTCCCATAACTTCATGCTGTGGCTGATCAGCTTTATGCCTCTGTAGTTACTGCAACTCTGCACATCACCCTTGTTCTTGAAAATAGGAACCAGCACACTTCGTCTCCACTCCTCAGGCATCCTCTCACTTTCCAAGATTTTATTAAACAATCTGGTTAGAAACTCTACTGCCATCTCTCCTAGACATTTCCATGCCTCCATTGGAATGTCATCTGGACCAACTGCCTTTCCACTCTTCATCCTCTTCATAGCAGCCCTCACTTCTTCCTTGCTAATCTCTTTTACTTCCTGATTTACTCTCACCACATCATCCAGCCTTTTCTCTCGCTCATTTTCTTTATTCATCAACTCTTCAAAATATTCCCTCCACCTTCTCAGCACACACTCCTCACTTGTCAGCACATTACCATGTGCATCTTTTACCACCCTAACCTGCTGCACATCCTTTCCAGCTCTGTCCCTTTGTCTGGCCAATCGGTACAAGTCCTTTTCTCCTTCCTTACTATTCAACTTCTTGTACAGCTCACAATATGCCTTTTCCTTTGCTTTTGCCACTTCTCTTCTGGCCTTACGCCGCATCTCCTTGTACTCCTGTCTACTTTCTTCATCTCTCTGACTATCCCAAAACTTTTTTGCCAACCTCTTTCTCCTTATGCTTTCCTGGACCTCTTCATTCCACCACCAAGTCTCCTTGTCTTCCTTCCACTGTCCAGATGTCATATCCAGTACTGTCCTAGCTGTCTCCCTCACCACATCTGCAGTACTTTTCCAGTTGTTCAAAATTGCTTCCCCTCCAACTAGTGCTTCTCTCACCTACTCGCTAAATTTCACACAACAGTCTTCCTCCTTCAGCTTCCACCATCTGATCCTTTGTTGAGCTCTCACTCTCTTCTTCTTTTACCTCTAAAGTCATCCTACAAACAACCATCCTATGCTGTCTAGTGACACTCTCTCCTGCTACCACCTTACAGTCTGTGATTTATTTTAGCTTGCATC
Organism: Thalassophryne amazonica; assembly: GCF_902500255.1. Lineage (NCBI taxonomy): Eukaryota > Metazoa > Chordata > Actinopteri > Batrachoidiformes > Batrachoididae > Thalassophryne > Thalassophryne amazonica. The sequence goes on from NC_047115.1 coordinate 74,070,977, forward strand.
TCCTATAAAGAATGTAGTCCACCTGTGTGCACCTTCCTCCACTCTTATATGTTACCCTGTGCTCCTCCCTTTTCTTAAAGTAGGTATTCACCACAGCCATTTCCATCCTTTTTGCAAAATCAACTACCATCTGTCCTTCCCCATTCCTATCCTTGATACCATATCTACCCATTACTTCCTCATCACCTCTGTTCCCTTCACCAACATGCCCATTGAAGTCTGCTCCTATCACCACTCTTTCATGCTTGGGCACACTCTCCACCACCTCATCTAACACACTCCAGAAATCTTCTTTCTCCTTCATCTCACAACCTACCTGTGGGGCATATGCACTGATGATATTCATCATCACCCCTTCAATTTCCAACTTCACACTCATCACCCTGTCAGACACTCACTTAACCTCCAACACACTTTTAACATACTCTTCCTTTAAAATGACCCCAACACCATTTCTCTTCCTGTCCTCACCATGGTACAACAACTTGTACCCACTGCCAATGCTCCTGCTCTTACTTCCCTTCCACTTGATCTCTTGCACACACAATATGTCTACCTTTCTCCTCTCCATCATATCAGCCAGCTCTCTCCCTTTACCAGTCATACTACCAACATTCAAAGTCCCCACTCTCATTTCCACCCTTCTAGTTTTCTTCTTCTCCCGCTGTTCGTGGCAACATTTTCCTCCTCTTCTTCGTTGTCTTCGCCCAGCAGTAGCCCAATTTCCACTGGCACCCTGTTGGGTAATAGCACCGGTGGCGGACGTTGTTAACCCGGGCCGCGACCGATCCTGTATGGGAATTCGATTCTGAGTCTGCATAGTTGGGTTGGCTTGTTTTACGCCAGATGCCCTTCCTGACGCAACCCTCCTCATTTTATCCGGGCTTGGGACCGGCACTCAGAATGTACTGGGTGCACACCCCATGTGGCTGATGGGTTCTTTAATAGATATCAACATATAGTACCTAGTTTGAGATTTCCATTTGATAGCATATAAATTATGTATTTTATCTTCCTACAGTATGCTAGCAGGGTTTACTTTATATAGATACCAATGCATATTACATCATAACTTCTGTTTCTATAATAAATACCATAAGCTAGCTATAATTTAATTTTACTACTAGTCTACAAACTAAGTATATGTATACTACAATGTTCTCCTATATTAATATTTAGGTTTTAGAAGCTAACGCCTATAATATTATATATAAACCATTTTTCTTATATATTGTTTATTACCCTTATTATTTTAATATCATTTATATACATGATGTCTATTTTCTTATGATATGTCTTAAATTATTATGATATGTTCATTTTCTTGAGCCGCTTGGGTGGGTAGGGAGAGATTCCATGGGATAAAAAAGCTTTTCAACCAACCATCCCCGGTTCTCAAGACCAGGCACCTAAGTGGCTCTACTCTACTCTACTCTTCTATTCTACTCTTCCTTTTTTAGATATTTAGATATACCTTAGTATACACTAGTATAGTTCTACCTTAGAACTGGAATATATTATAGAAGACATACCTTACTGAATTTTCATGCAAAACAGAGATGATGGAACTACATGTCCACATAATAAAAAGTCCAGTACCTATGTGGTAATCTTGGCTACAAACAGTAATATGTTTTTTTGACACCCGGTGACCTTTATTAGCTTACTGAAAAAAGTATATAATATGACCCCTTTAACAGCCATGTGCAGGATGCTGCTGAAATTGTGCTTTGAAAAACAAAACGACTTCATCTTTGAGCATGAACGCATGTTATATTTATAAACCGAGTGCTTCACGTGTGTCAGAACAGGCCACTGTATGGTCTTACTGGTGCTATGTTAGCTCAGATTATCACTTAACCAGGACACATTCAAACTACTTTGACTCTGAAACCTACTTTTCTGTCTGTCTTCCAGTAGTAAAGGAAGAAAGCAACCACAATGAGCAGAGGGAAGACTTAAGCCAGACGGGATCTGACAGAGCCTTGGTGCTAGACAGACTAGCTAATAATGTAGCTAAACGTAAGAGCACTATGCCACAGAAGTTTGTGGGTAAGGGCTGATATCTGCTTCCTTTGTATAACAACACTTTTGATGAACAAATAAATGTGTTTCATGTCAGGTAGTGGTGCTTTTTTTCTTTATTTTTGCCACCCTGGCTCTGCAGTCTGGTGTAGAACTAGTAGCTTATTTGTGTCATTGTTATTTAAACAGGGGAGGTGATGGTCTAATGATTAGGCTGTTGGGCTTGAAACTTTGGTTCAAATCCCAGCCTGACCAGAAAATCACTAAGGGCCCTTGGGCAAGGTGCTTAATCCCCTAGTTGCTCCCGGTGTGTAGTGAGTGCCTGGTATGGCAGCACCCTGACATCAGGGTGAATGTGAGGCATTATTGTTAAGCGCTTTGAGCATCTGATACAGATGGAAAAGCACTATATAAATGCAGTCTATTTACCATTTAAACCTTTTCATGACTACTGGCAAAAAAACTTACATTGAATTAAGATCCCAATGATGACATCCTTAAATTGCAATGCAAATATGGGGTCAGGACTCACTAGGCAGGCCCCTGTAGTGAGTTCAAATCCCACTGCCATAGCGATACTCCACCAGTGGGGATAATTCATTTGTACATAATTGAGAAATTGAAGTAATAATGGAGCACACTGCCAAAGTTACAGGCTTGTAAGATTTTTGGCCCCATCTAGCAAAAATGTATTTTCTTTGGGGGGGAGAGAAAAAGTTTCCAAACCCCACAAAATAATGCATTAATACTTGGGTGTAAGGTCACTCATCCACTACACCCAAGACATATCAATTTCGCAAATACTGTAGTGATATTCTATGTCACTGCTCATAAGACTGGTATAAGCAAGGTCATTCAAGGTCAAATCTGATGGTATATTTTGAACGTCCACTTATGAATTGCTCTTCATGTTCAATAGTAATTACGGGTCTAGTACTGTTAGGTCAGTATAAATGATCCACATTTGAGTGACCTTGATTTTGCCCTTCAAGATCACTCAAGGTCAAATCAGATGATTCATCATCAAGCCCATATACGTCTTCCTATTCATGTGCCATAGTAACTATAACTCTTTCACCTGTGATTTAGAAGCCCTTATCTATTGACATTGGATGAAAATTTTGACCTTACACTTTGACCTTGACCTGTGATGGCTAATACTCAAAAAGCTAATGGGGTCATCCTTGGGTGGAAGGTAACCCAAGCGCAAAACTGAACTGAAATTATCCATTACACTGGTCAAAAAAAAAAAAATATTGCATGGACTTGATGGATTATGCAAAAGTTGCTCATTTACTCACGAGTTTGATGCCACTAATCAAACACAAAAGCAGCTTCAAAAGCATAGTTTTTAAACCAGGTTCGCGACATGTCAACAAGAGCCGTAATATCGTTTGTGCCACCAAAGAGATGTGTGAGACTGCAGCTTTTGCTTCAGTGCTTGATACGGGAAATATGTGATTGGCAAAACATGTGATTGGCAAAAACTAATACCAGATTCAGATTCACTGCCTCCAAATGACCCAAAATCCATTGAAAAACTCCATGCAAGAAAAATTGTGTTGAGCAGTGTAATGGATATGCTTAATAACAGCAGTGAGTCATTTTAAAACTCAGCAGGTTCAGTATGACGTGATGAGATTGCAGGTGAAAGTGTGGCGTCAAGTGTGTTCTTAACATTGCACTTCATTCTTTCTGGTTTTTCAGGTGACAAGCGTCTGTCAGACCTCTCCTACGACGGAGGAGCCGGGGAGCTGATTCAGCCCCACGTCATGGACCAGGCCATCAACAGCGCCATCAGCTACCTGGGTGCTGAATCTCTCCGGCCTCTGGTGCAGACCTCACCAGCCTCCTCCTCTGATGTGGCTATCGGCTCCATGTACCCCCTCCACAAGCCGGCGTCTGAAGTCCATGCAGGGTCGGGCCACAGCCTGTCAGCTAAGGACAGCGCAGCTGAAAATTTACTGCTGCTCTCCAAGTCCAAGTCTGCATCCATCGAGAAGGATGGCTCGCCCAGCCCGAGCGGCCAGGACTCCACCGACACCGACAGCAACAACGAGGACCGACCAGCCGGGGGAGCCTCTGGTCTCATCTACCTGACCAACCACATCACCTCAGGGGGGAGGAACGGCGTGCTGCCCCTGGTGAAGGAGGAGCAGCAGAGGCAGTACGAGGCCATCCGGGCCAGCATCGAGATGGCCTCCGAGGGCTTCAAGGTGGTGACATCTGACGGGGAGCAGGTGAGGGCGTACCGCTGTGAACACTGCCGCGTCCTCTTCCTGGACCACGTCATGTACACCATTCACATGGGCTGTCACGGCTTCAGAGACGCTTTCGAGTGCAACCTCTGTGGTCATCGGAGTCAAGACCGCTACGAGTTCTTCTCCCACATCACAAGAGGCGAGCATCGCTACTGAGGCCCCAGTGCACACTTTCGTGCAGACACACAGGTGTACATGTGGACAACATGCTCGTATACATTCAGCACACTGGGGAAATAAATAGGGGAGCCCGGGGAGCAAAGTAACACAGAGCATCATGTTTACTGTCACACTTTCCCTTGGCAACACAAGATAAACAGATAATTCCTAAGTTTTAGAAAAGCTCCGGCATGTACCCACTAAAATGTAGTGAGTAAATAGATAAATGAATAAGTCCATCCCCTACAGTTTGTTAACAATAACTCAAAAACATTAGGTTCTGTCACTGTGTAAGTCTTCATATTAAAAACAAATATAATGAGAACAAACCCTTTGGCATCAGGTATATTTTGACACACCAGATCAATCTAAAAATTAGCTTTGTTTTGCCTGTATAATATCCCATAGTCATGCCTGCCACCTGCTGGATGGTTAGTGGATTCTGGATTGATGATGGATTAGAAGCAGGTGTGGATGTCAGTCAGAGTTATAGACGTCTTAACAACCAAGTTTGTGTTGGTGTCACAAAAAGTGATTTAATCTTATTAGTTTGTGATACTGTCAAGAAATGTGTTACATTTTCATAGCGGTATCACAAAATTATTCATCACCTCCTTGAATGTGTCCCAAATCAGGGGCAGCATTCTTCAAAGGCTGCTTTCATTAACCACATACAAGATTGCGGCGCTACTAGGTGAAGACTACTTAGAATGCAGCCTCCCCTCTCATTTAAATGACTATTTTCCAGAGTATAATTCCTGTTTTTTTTTTTAGTTTTTTTTTTTACTAGTTTGGGAGGTCTAGTGACTTATAAATACTCTGGTGTGACTTATATGCTAAAATATCACACATTTGGTATTAATAACAATAATTATAATGACTATTTACATAGGCGATTCCTAGGAATCAAAGCACTAAACAAAAAAACTCTAATAATAAAAGTATAAATGTCAATAATAAAAAGTGCACTACAACAATGCACAAAAACCCCAAATTAAAGAGCTGATAATACAGGAAAAGGTGTGACTTATACTCCAGTGTGACTTATATACGGGTTGTTCCTCTTAAACAGGCATTTTTTTCAGGTGCAGGTTATACTCCGGTGTGACTTATACTCTAGAAAATACGGTATATATATATATATATATATATATATATATATATATATATATATATCGCGTACATTTTTTTAATTTCTCTGTTACATAAAATGAAAACACAGAATGAGACATTCCAGAAGTAATCAGGGCTCATATTCACAAAGCATGTCAGAGTCCTCTCAGAGAGCTCCCAACTTAGCCTAAAGATTCCTAGCAAAGAATCTCAGCCTAAAGGTGCCCTGACACTTGCACGACTTTGTTCTGCGCACTTGCACGAGAGTAAATTGGTTGTAAACCACTGTAAAATGTGCGCAGCTTTATGCAAGGGTGCAAAGAAAATTTTGAAATGCTTATAATCTCCATTACACAATAATTACATGAACTTCACATGAACATTATGCAAACAATTAAAAACACTGCGTGTGAGTGCGAGTGATTGTGTCAGAGCACCGCATCAGAGCGCAGCTAGTCTGATAGTTTATAACGAGATGTTAACTCTATCATAAATGTACTTTTACAGCTGCTCACAAGAAGGAATGAACATGCAACTGTTTTACCAAGCTATTGCAATATAAACATGACAAATAATTACCTTTTAGATGGTTCCAAATGCTTTCTCCATCTCATTCAGTGCGCATAAGAGAGGGAAAAAAAGCTACTGCTGGAGTGGTCCTGTTATGTGCTGACGCGGGTCAGAGAACCGAACCAGCATCTGACAATGGCCCAGCGCTAAATAACCAGAAAGCGGTTCCAAGAAACAAATTTATTCCCCCTCATGTGCAATAATCTGTGTACAACATAAATAGTCAGCTGTCTTGGCAAGGTGAAGGACGGCGCGCTCTCCAGCGCCCAAATGGATCAAAGCCTGGCACGTCTGGACTCAGATTCACCGCCGGACACCCCCCAGGTGAATACGACAAACTGACTCTGTGAAGGACGGAAAAGGTGAGGTAAGTCAACAGAGCTGCAACAAATATCCTTCAGAGGCACACACTATCAGCAACACATTCGGGTCTGAATTTAAGCTTTATGTAAATGAGCAGCTTCTCACAACAGGTGGAGGATCATCAATCCGTACGCCACGGCAGTACGTGGCGTACTGCAAACTGCACAATTCTCAGCAATGTTCAAATATACTGCGTAACAAACGCCAAATTACTATTAACAATTATTCAGACGATAATCACCTCTGATGTGTGCTGACAGCATGTGTCCCTCACCCGTCCTCCTTCACAGGCACGATGTGTCAAACCCTGGCGCAGTCCTCAGCGTCTCACAACCGAACGTCACAAGGTCGAGTTCCCGGCAATTCTGCTCAAATCACTCATGGCTTAAATGCAGAACGCCATCTCATTATCTGCTTCAGCTGAAAGTCTTTAAGTCTGCACGTGAGCATCATCCACAGGTGCTGCAAGTTGTTAGGCCTGCACGTGAACATCCTCCACAGGTGCAGCCAATAGTTCTGATGAGGGTGAAGGACTCTTCCGCCAGCACCTTCTCCACAGAAAAAAACAGTTTGCACACCACCTGGAGAGCAAAGAAAAAACAGCACCCAAATGTCCAGCCAAACCCTCCAACACACAACAGGTCCTCTATGATTCCAGAAGCAATTAGAAGCGTTTTCAACAGCCACCTCTGAGGAAAAAATGATTAATCCGCTATGAAATAATGATTTTATATAGGCAGCGTCCCGCGGCACAATGCGAGGCAGCCAGTGTAACAAAGCACGACATCCAGCTGGGAACACAGCGGGTTGAGATCGTCACGGCGATGCACGTGCAAGTGCGCAGATCAAAGTCGTGCAAGTGTCAGGACACCTTAAGAGTGATCCAGGAAGTGTCTGAGAGCAAATCTGAGCAAGCAGGGGACAGAAACCTTTATCTTTGTGAGGAGGCGGCGATCGCCCTGTTGCTAGGTATGACACAGTCTTCTAAGAGCTGTGATTGGTTTTCACAAAAAGTGAAAGACAAAAAAAACAAATGTGCTCTGTGCTCCTAGTTATGAATGGACAGTAAAATCAACTGATCATATAACCTGAACTGTATTCAGAAATGTGTAATCGTGAAAATAGTTTAATGCCATGATGATGAAACTCAGCAACATTAAATGAATTGTTACACAGCTTCAAAATGTTTGAACGTACCTCATTCACATGCTGATTATTATATTGATAAGCTCATTGTTATGTTTATTGTCCATGCTATTAAATTGCGCACAAGTGATGAGTGTGAGAAGCGCTGGTGTGTGCTGCAATCCAAAGAAAGAGCAGAGAAGAGCACACAAGCCAAGTTCTTCTCAAACAGGTGAGTGCTGTCGGCTTAACCCTGTCGCATACTTTGATCTTAATAATTGTATGAATGTTATAGAATTTACATGCAGTTTACATGTAGACAGGTATCACAATGTGCTGACCTTCATCTCAGGCGTTATTATGTTACTATGCTGGGTGGGAAAAGTAAGCTCTTTCCTGATGAGGTCAACCACAAATGTTATCCCTGCACAATCAAGATGGTAGCATGTTACTGAATCACTGTCATTCAACATACAGAAAATATCTCTCCTTCCTCTCTGTCTTTCTGCCATCTTGTCTATTTAAGACACTCTTGACGCTCTTAAGACACTCTTAAGACCTAAGAAGCTTTGTGAATAACTTTTATCTAATAGAAAATTCTAAGAAATATCTGAGAATTCAAGGAATTCTAACATTTTTCTTAGAATGACTTAGCCTTAGGATGCTTTGTGAATACGGACCCAGGTTTTTACATTATTACATATGATAAAAACAAATATTTACACAGATCTGTCTTCAAAATCAGAGCCTTCAGCAGGTCCTGGTCTGTGTACACCTGATCCCATTGGGTCTCAGACGTGAAGCAGAGCAGGTCCTGATTATGACTTGGAAAGAAAACGGACTGTGTGTGTTTCTCCGTGTACAACTGGAGTTATTTCAGTGAGGGCATCCGGCGTAAAAGTTGTGCCAAATCTGAATGCAGATGTGTACTTGATCTGCTGTGGCAACAGGGAGCAGCTGAAAGCAAATTTAATAGTTTGTTATATCTGCCATTGTGGATGTAGCCTTTATTGTGTATGTTAATTACATTTACTTTATTCTTTTACATTTACATTTATTTTAATATCATTAAAAATGTCCACAACAAATATGGTTATTACTTAGTTAGTTGCTTAATATAATTTTGTTGCAGCCATGCAATAAGCTTATTTTTCACGTTATATAATGCCTCAATAGATTCTTGCCATTTGATTGGTGGTTTGTATGTCATGTGATATAGATCATTCATCCCATTTGCCATTGTGTTCCACTAATTGTGCAAATTTGGTTCCATATGTTTTGACCCGTTGCACATTAGTGGTGACGGCGCTTATCTTAAAAACAAACATGGCGGGGTTTGTTTTATTCTTGTAGCACACACACAGACCAAAAAAACCCAAATCAAGTACGCCGTAAGCCGTCTGGAGGCATTTGCAGTATTTGCCGGGACGCGTCTCTGCCTGAAGTACAAGCGCTGTCTGATTAAAGAGCTCTACAAATTTCTATTACTTCTTGTTTCTGTTGTTGTTAGGTGTTGTATAAAACAAATAATGAGTTTTTTTTCCATTCATATAATGGAAATAGCATTTATTAAATGGAACATTCCATCTTTGACCTGAAATATTCTTACCATTGCACTCATAAACATTCATTATTTGTATATTATAACAAAAATGACAGTGAGATATAAGTTGTAACATTTCTGAGCCTGTGTTGCTGGTTCAAGCCCATATCAGTAACAGAAATACATTTGATATTTGTGTGAAAACAAATTTTATTTCTCATGTAGTTCAAGAGAAATACGCCAAAAACAAAACTGTGTTACATTGCTCTCCTATGTCCCCTACATAATGTAAAATACACTGTTTACGTCTAAAAGTTGTGTTTTTAATAAAAAAAAATGCATGGTTGTTAACACAGCTACATATATACAATCAGTGTAATATGATTTCATGTTTGAAATGAAAAGTTAATTCTTGATTAACCTTTAAAAAAAATAAACTGAATAATATTCAGTCAAAGTGCAACAGATTTGCTGTGTGTCATTACTGGCACATCCTGCACAGGTTACTACGTGTATAAAATGTATAAATGTATCTCTTCTGTTAAATCAAGGCAGCATTTTTTTTTTCTCTTTCTACTTTTAAAACAGCAATGACAAAAAAAAAAAAAAAGATTTCTGACACTCATTTGGACATCGCGGTATTGACGTGTCTTAATGCTATAAAAATGTCATCTTTAGTTATTTTTAATGGTGGTATTAAATACAATCAATAAAAAAATACAATCAGTGTAGATAACCTCACTTAGGATCATTCTCTTCCAAAGTTTAAACTGTTCTTGTATGTGTAAGAACTTTCATATTATTTATATCATTTACATGCCTAACTGTTTTTGTATTTATTACAGTGGTCGATGTTTGACTGTAGAGTCTTTTACAAAACTGCATCTCTTTTCTGTTCAGCTGTACTAAATGTGTTTGAGGTTAAAAACATGACTGCTGCTGGGTTTTTTGTTTGTTTATTCTTTTGTTTTGTTTTTTTTGGAAAAAAAATGAAAATGTTATTTTGCTCTCTGTTTTATATCTGCAATTCTTTTACACAAAAAAAAACATGAGCCATGTGAAGGAGTTGAAGGATGCTTTATGCTTGCAAAATATCATTAAAGAATATTTTATATATGCACAAAGAGTGACAAGGGTTTTTTCACAATGGCGATGCATTAATGAACAGCAAGTAGCAGAATTGCAGAGGGCTACTACACACAGCACCATTACTATTTATTGCTTTTATGAGAAATGAATCTGCTCTATTACTGTCAACCGTTGTTGTTCAGGATGTGTCCAGTGTCATGAACCTCCCAAGTATGTGTGTTGAGTGCATTAATGAGCAATCCGGATAGGAGAGGATTACCTGTTTTTCAGTGTTGAAAACTGCAGACATCAGGGACAGGTATCATCAGAGGGGTACTGCTCTGGTTGCTCCTGCTCTGCAAACCACCAGCAGGCGCTGCCATCCAGTGCCTCTTCTTCTTTCACACTTACATAAATGGAACTTGTAGCATGAAGTGTTGTTTCTACTGTATTTGTTTCTGTCAAAAAGTGTTGTGTGCCATCAGCACATGAATTAGATTTTTGCAAATTATAGCTGTAAAGCATTATCTTCCCATGTTAGTCAACCTCCTCTCGACTTTCACAAAATAACGGTCAACTTAAAAAATAATCTTTGTCATGCAACCCCTACATTAGTATTTGGTGGCCACAATTTATGTATTTTTTCCATGTCATGTCTGGGACTCTGTATACAAGACAGAAAGACACATGACAGTCAAAATGTAACCTCCCTGGTGAGGTTCAGTATCAAAGATCAGCTGTCATGATCAAAAATGAGTGATCAGGATCAAAAAGGAGGATCAAAAATTGGCAACCAAAGATCAGGAACAAAGGTCAGAAATGAGGATCAAAAGTCAGCAATCAATTAAACATTAGGATCAAAGGTCATTTTAGGATTACAGGCGGGAAACTGGGGCCAAAGCTCATAATCACAGTTCAGCAATCAGGATGGCATGCCAGGATCATAGGTCAGAAATGAGGATCAAAGATCAGGATCAAAAATGAGCAATCAGTCTTAAACATTAGGATCAAAAGTCAGGTTAGGAGGTGAGCAACTGAATTCAAAGATCATAATCACAGGTCAGCAATCAGGATGACATGCCAGGATCATAGGTCAGAAAGGAGGATCAAAGATCAGGATCAAAAATGAGCAATCAGTCTTAAATATTAGGATCAAAAGTCAGGAGGTGAGCAACTGAATTCAAAGATCATAATCACAGGTCAGCAATCAGGATGACATGCCAGGATCATAGGTCAGAAAGGAGGATCAACGATCAGGATCAAAATTCAGCAATCAGGCTTAACCATTAGGATCAAAAGTCAGATTAGGATTACAGGTGAGCAACTGAAGTCAAAGATCATAATCACAGGTCAGCATCAGTATAACATGCCAGGATCATAGGTCAGAAATGAGGATCAAAGATCAGGATGAAAAGTCGGCAATCAGATAAAAGATTCAGCCTCAAAACTCAGCAATAAGAATCCTAAACACGGTAGAGAAAACTTTAAATGAATATTATTTACAATGAAGAGACTGAATGAAAAAAGACAAAACTAAAATGTCACAGATATAAACCTGTTGACTTTGGTGGTTGAGTGCACTTCAAGTTGTTAATGGAAAGTTTCTCTGACTTTTACTGCCCTACTTATATTTTAAAGTGAATAAAATTATGACCAATTCCCTGGACATGCTCAGAGCAACTGAAATAATGAAGTTTAGGTGTCATTCAAGATGCTGCTCACTGCTGCTTGTCAAGGAAAAATCACAAATGATTGACGTTTGTAAACAAAATGCAAAATAAATAAATGAGCATATTAAGTAATTACAGTGAGTGAACATGGAATAAAGATTTAAATTTTACATCCAGTTTAGTTATGGCTGAGAAATTAAGCCTTATATGGAGCTGCCTTATTCTCGCCATAGTTTGACAATTAATCTAACACAACCAAAGAGTGCTAATAAAGTGAGATTTTAGACAGTGGTGACATTTGTCCACACCTTCGAATTAAAGAGTGATACTCCGAGGAGCGTCAGGCGTTGTATCACAGCGACACAATCCGGGGCCGCTGGAGGACCCAGGCAGTTTTGTGCAGCGGCAACCTCGTCCAGATGGCTGATGTGTGATTTACCAGAAACTGGAAGCAGCTGTGGCCAGCGCCGGGTCCCCACGCTTAACTGGGACCCAACGGGGGAGGGAGGGCATTTGCATGAGAGGGATCATCTCGCCAAACAATGCAGGCCCTGCCAGAATCCCAAATCTCACTTCCCCTTTCAGCCATCTGACTCAAACACTTTATTACTTTAAGAATCAGTCTTAACCAAACCCAGCTGTGCTCTAAGGATCAAACTATATGAAGATATCACGGCACGATTTTACACACTTCACATGACCGTGTCCTCAAATGGTTCAGTTTCCAATTTGGAACACAAAAACAAATAAAGCAATTTATGAAGTGTAGATCTGTCTGCACTGCCCCTGCATTGGCTGTATACCTCCATCCATCAGTGGGAAATCACCCCCAACTCCACTCTGGGAACCGCTGCATTCACGGATGGTCATCCAGATAACATTCACTGCAAACTGTGTGTGTCTGCTTCAGTCAGCATGGCGGTGCCGATTCTCCTGGAAGAATCACAGGTGTTCAGATTAGACTGACAGGACCAATTCTCCATGAACATTGAACATCGAGTTAGCATTCAGTTGAAGGATTTTCATTGAGGAAGGCCATGAGGTACTGATGCATCCCAATACCTCTGAAGGGTAAGATGCAGATTGCACTCACATTTGTATTGTAATCTGTAAACTGTGTAAGGGTTACCTGAACCTTGGAGACAACATGCAGCTTCCTGCAGACTACAGCACCCAGTGAACCTTTACCAGGACATCATGGTTGCCTACCAGTATGGTACATTGTTGAAGTTTGTTAAGTTTTGACAGTGAAGCAAGTTTTTCATTGTCACTTATAATATAGTGGGACGGCACGGTGGATCAGTGGTTAGCATGGATGCCTCACAGCAAGAAGGTCATGGGATTGCTTCCCACACTTTCTGTGTTGAGTTTGCATGCTCTCCCCATGTCTGCTTGGGGTCCCTCAGGGTGCCTTCTTTGGCTTCCTCCCACATGCAGGTTTGGTGAACTGGAGACTTTAAATTGTCCATAGGTGTGCGTGCGGGTGTGAATGGCTTTGTCTGTCTATATGTGGCCCTGGGACAGACTGGCGTCCTGTTCAGGGTGTAGCAGGCCTCATGCCCTATGACTGCTGTGATGGGCTCCAGCTTTCCTGTGACCCTTAATTGGCGTAAGCAGGTGTAGAAAATGGATGGATTTATAATACACTGCTCAAAAAATTTAAAGGAACACTTTTTAATCAGAGTATAGCATCAAGCCAATTCAACTTTTGGGATATTGATCCGGTCAGTTAAGTAGCAGGGGATTAAATGAAAGGGACACCTGAGATGACACCCAAAACAGGTATACAGTAGTTTCACAGGTGGAGGCCACTGACGTTTTTTCCTCCTCATCATTTCGGGCTAGTTTTTCCACTACTTTTGCACTTAGCTAGGGTCAGTGTCACTACTGGTAGCATGGTGCAGTACCTGGACCCTACAGAGGCTTCAAAGGTTGTCCACCTGCACCAGGATGGCACATCAATACAATGCCATTACAAGAAGGTTTGCCTTGTCTCCCAACACAGTCCCAAGACCATGGACGAGATTCCAGGAGACAAGCACTTACTCTGGGAGATGTGGACAGAACCGTAGAAGGTCCTTAACCCATCAGCAGGACCAGTATCTGCTCCTTTGTGCAAGGAGGAACAGGATAAGCACTGCTGGAGCCCTACAAAATGACCTCCAGCAGGCCACTGGCATAAGAGTCTCTGACCAAACAATGAGAAACAGACTTTATGAGGGTGGGCTGAGGGCCCGACGTCCTGTAGTGGGCGCTGTACTCACTGACCAGCACTGTGGAGTTCAACTGGCATTTGCCATAGAACACCAGAATTGGCAGGCCTGTCACTGGTGCTATGTGCTTTTCACAGATGAGAGCTGGTTCAACTTGAGCACATGTGACAGACATGAAAGGGTCTGGAGACACCGTGGAGAATGTTATGCTGCCTACAACATCATTCAGCATGACAGGTTTAGTGGTGGGTCAGTGATGGTCTGGAGAGGCATATTCCTGGAAGGATGCACAGACACTGACTGCTATTAGGTATCGGGATGAAATCCTTGGACCCATTGTTGGACCCTATGGTGGTGCAGTGGATCCTGGATTCTTCCTGGTGCATAACAATGCCCGGCCTCATGTGGCAGGCAAGTTCCTGGAGGATGAAGCTATTGACACCACTGACTGGTGCCCATGCTCACCTCATCTAAATCCAGTGGAACACGTCTGGGACACTACGTTTCTGTCCATCTGACATCAACAGGTTGCCTCAAACTGTCCAGGACCTAAGTAAAGCCCTGGCGCAGATCTGGGAGGAGATCCCCCAGGACACCATCCGCCAACTCACTAAGAGAATGCCCAAACATTGTCAGGCATACATACAAACGTGAGAGCCAAACAAACTACTGAGCACCATTTTGAGTTGCTGCAATGAAATTTTGGCAAAATGGACAACAAGCCTGTCACATCATTTTTTAGTGGTGTCTTTGAATTCAACCCTCTGTAGGTTGACAATTTTTATTTCCATCATACAATGTGGCATCCTTTCATTCCTAACACATTATCTAGTCCATGTCAGGAAAGATATGAGCATGATTTTTGTTCCTCATTGAGATCTGATGGGGCAGTATGGTGTCTTAGTGGTTAGCACTGTTGCCTCACAGCAAGAAGGTTGAGGGATTGATTCCCACCTGTGGCGGTTCTGTGTGGAGTTTTCATGTTCTCATCGTGTCTGCATCCAAAGCCATGCAGGTTAGATGGACTGGAAACTTTAAATTGTCCATAGGTGTGTGATTGAGTGAGTGTAAACTGATGTGTTGTCAAAGTGTTCCTTTTTTTGTTGTAATTTTTCACTGTAAAATATGAAATTATTTCCTTTATTTGCATTTACCAGTATTTTCAGTCACATCAATTTGCTGAAATTATTCCGATATTTAATATTACAATAATGTTTGCATAATATGCTGCGTAAATACCGGTTGGTTGACAAAAAAAAAAAAGCTTTTTGATATTTTCCAGTGGACTGAGTCACTCACCTGTACATCTCAGCTCAGCTTGAGTGAGATTAAAATAAATATGAATCACTTTTCCAAATATTTATTATAACAGTAACGACTAGATCTGTTTTAAATGTCAAACAGATGCTCATTCTCAAATGGCAATAGGGCCACGCAGTCTCATTTGAACCCTGCGTGATATCGCGGGATTTGACCACTTATGGGGACAGCCATATATACACAGCATAACTTCACACGGGAAAATGGTGGACTGTTTTGTTTTCGGCTGCAATCACCAAAGCAAAAAAGTGCAGTTTTCACAGTTCCCAGTGGAGAAGGGAAGACGAGGCGAATGGGAGAGGTCGTGTCAGTAAGTGTTAGCCTACACAGCTAACCAGAGTGGCTACGTTCTCTCACCTGCACAACCGCCTGGAGCTCCAGGTCATAAACAAACCGCAACACGTCGACTTTCCACCGCATCGTCACTTTTTCTTTGTATTTCCACTTTGTTTGCATGCAATTTGCTCAAAATCTCAGAGAAAGTGCTGTTTCTGTCCCTGGAAGTAGAGAAATTACGTCATATGAGTCATATTTGACCCCTTTAGTGCCCGCCCTCAAACGAGACTGCGCTGCCCAATTACCAGTAAAGACCTTATTCAACAGTAACTGAAAAACTGAAAATAATGACTAACTTCTTCAGAAATTCCTTGAAGTATAAGTGACATTTGACTGTGAAGAGTGTAAGATGAAATCAAATGAATAAGACACAGACGTGGTGTGTGATGTTGATGACTTTATACAAGGAAGTGGCACCGCGTCATCTTTTCCCCCAGGAAGTAGGTGCGCGCATGAGATGACAAAGTGGAGACCTCAGTAATTAACTGTGATTTTAAACACACTAAAGTAGATTATTTACTTTCATTTGTACATAACTACAAATTAAAATTATAGACTTAAAATATACTCATAAAAGTACAAGTACCAGAAAAGCTACTTAATTACAGTAACTTGAGTAACAGTAATTAGTCACTATTTAGTTCCCTCCACCACTGCCTGCTAGCTGTCATTACAAACCATGTGTAACCACGTGTGAACTTAATATGACTGTTGGATGATGCTCAGAAATTTATGGGACCAAAAACGCATCTCCAATTTCTAAAAAAAATTATCCAGAATCAAAATCCCGAGATACACCCAAAATTAAAAGGGCTCTTCCTTTTAATAAAATGTATTATTTCACAAGGTTTGGTGGAGATCAGCACAAGATCTTCAGCTGTCCATTCTTCTCCAGTGAAGGATGTGGATGTGACTGGATCTATTGCATCACACAGCTTCATGTTGAAGTGGCCTAGAGAAAGACTTTAATACAAGAAGATCAAATCTAGACATGCGTATCCCATTATGTTTGTGGCGATTACCTGAAATTTCACATCTTTTTAAGGGGAATAGTGTCTGTGTGCATCAAGATTATTTTCTGAGAATCAGAGGACTGCCAGAGGACTGTCCCATGTGGGGTAACAAGCAGTAGGCAGGTAATGTGACCACACTGGGCCCAGTGTCGCCAAGCGAATGGTCCCCCCCGAAAAATCAGTCCACCCTGCCTTCACTGCGCATGTGTCATTAGCCGCGGTTCACCAGTTATCACCTCGTTTCTGCTTCAAACTGCAATCCAGTCATCATCTATCTCAGTGACAGATATCTGAAGCTTTTGAACAATCATTTCCACATAAATTCAGCATTATTTCATCATAAAAGACAGAGGAAGTGATCAGAGCGCAGTAGCTACATGAGCTGCTAGCTGATGCGTTCACTGCGTGTTGGTCATTTCAAAACGTCAGAGTATCACATTTCTACTTAAAATGGCCTTGTTTCTGCTTAAACCTGACTTTAGAATGATTTAAGAGGTTTTACCTTGTCATCTGATGATTAATAATCCCATCAATCCATTTGATTGCTTTGAGTGAAGAGACTACGTCTCAGACGAGCTGCTGTGGTTCGAAATGACGCATGCACAGTGGAGGCAGGGCGGATCAATTTTTAGGGGGGGTCATTCGGTCTGTGACACAAGGACTGAACGAAGGCCTGCAATACCTTCAAATTCATAACTAGAGCATTGCGCCCAGAGGGCAAACCACTAGTTTCCAGTTCCACAAAATTTTTACCTTGGAAAATATTTTCAAGGTCAAAATCCTATTACTAGAAGTGGCTTTTCATAAGATAAATTAGATGTAATCAGATTTCAGGAGTATGTATTTACATCATGCACAAGTTTTTTGTGGTGTTGTGAGGTTTTTTTTTTTTTTTTCAGCTTTTTTGGTTTCTTAATTGTTTTTCAGATAATTTTCACAGAACATTGGTTATCTCTGCTATGCACAAGTTGTCATTGCTTTTTGGCACTTGGTTTCAAATCTACAATTCAGATCAGATCCGGTATCGCAGACTGAACGGTCCCCCCCACAAATCGGTCCCCCCGATGACGCGGTTCACGGATTATCACCTCGTTTCTGCTTCAAATTACACACCAGTGATCATCTATCTCAGCAACAGGTATCTGACGCTTTAGCACAACGGTCATTTCCACATATATTCAACATTATTTCATGACGAAAGGCGGCAGAAGCGATCAGAGTGCCACGGCTAAATGAGCTGCTAGCTGATGCGTTCACAGTGTCGGACATTTTAAAGTGTCATGCAATTTTGCCTTGTTTCTGCTTAAAACTGACTTTAGAATGATTTAAGAGGTTTTACCTTTATCATCTGATGGTTAATAATCTCATTAACCCATTTGATTGCTTTGGGTGAAGAGACTCCATCTCCAACGTGCTGCTGTGGTCCAAAATGACGCATGCGCAAATGCAAAAGGCGGACTGTTCGGTCTGCAACACCGGATCAAAGTTTGTCAGTTGATAAAGGATACAATCCTACATAACGCTCTGAAATATGAAAGAAACTTGATCTTTTCTTGACAGAGTTATGAATTTTTTTAATATTTGTTCAATTGGATATGGATTTTTCCAATTTTCAAAACTTTTTCCTGAGTTTGACCTTTGACCTTGAAAACTGAATCATTTCTTGCCTATCAGGATATGAATCCTCTGTAAAAATTTCATTACAATATATGAAAAATTGTGGGTTACAGGCTGTTCACAAACAGACAAACAAACAGGGGCGAAAACAAAACCTCCACCAACTTGCTCAATGTATTGACCAGGCCCGGATCCAGACCGGTTTGGAGTCAAATTTTTTTACGTATCGTTCGTCATCGGTAAAAAAAAAAAAAAAAAAAAAAAATCTTGAATAATTCAGAATAGTGCCAAACGTGTCCCCGCGCTGAACACAGCTTTGGTTTTCATGTCAACCTATAGTCCGTAAATTATACAGATTTTTCCGAGTTTCAGAGTCATACGGATAGCGGCTCTGTAATCAACTGTTTCTGCGGCGCGACTCCACTTTGAAGCCGTGAACCATTGAAGCAATGCTTCGATTCAATGGCTCGTGGCTCTTTGATTCGCTGCTCTTCAGAAGTGGTAAGTCCGCTTCTTAACTCCTCTCAAAGCTATTAAAATACCGTGAGGCACTTTTGTGTGGATTAAAGTCACTAACTGGGACTTTTGTCTTGTTGCAGTCAAGAAACGAGAATCGTCCTCCATTCCGTTCACACAGCTCGAAACACTGCGCGGCCGAGACAGTGTCCAGTTGGAATTAATAACTTCAAAACGAATTGCCGCTTTAAATAAAATGACACCTCTTACAAACGTTGTAATGCAGACAAGAAACTACAATCGACTAAAACGTTTTTTTCTTCCCAAAATGAAACATGCTATTTCTTTACAAATTACATCCTGAAGTGAAGCACAGCAGCTACAAGAGCTCAGCTCAGATATATGGAATGACATTCATGCCAATAATGTCTGAAAGGAAATGCTTTTGAAAAAAAAACTAGATTTTTATTCCTATTTATGTCCAGAGATCAAGGATCCACCATGTAGAGTTTATTATGTCCAAAGTTTAAGGATCCAATGACCAATTTCATATTTATTTACTTTAAGACTCAATAAAATGTTCAGTTTCAATTCAATTTAATCAACTTATAAAGTGCCAAATCACAACAAAATCTAAATATACTAAAACAAATACATCACAATTGTACACATATCAAAGTTGTGATATGTGTACAATAGTCATGGACATGATGAATATTGTTACCTGCTGGACTGTTTCTAATTTTGATTGGTATCAATGGAAAATGTCTTCTGTGAACTGTCTGTATCTCAATATTATTAAGAATATATGCAGTCATATTTTTATTGATTTTATCAACTGAAAAAAAAATCATAGATTCAGGTATAATTGAAAGATTTTGGCAATAAATTTGATCCTGTTTACAGTCAATTTTTGTTATAGTGTTTTTTTAGGACATCATATTTATACAAATAAGTGTTCACTATGATCCATGAAGTATAATAAATATATTAAAAGAAGTGTGACAGTGTATGTTGCACACGAATAAAAGAATGAAGATTATTGAATAACAAGATGCATACGATTTTTATTTTATCATTGGGCAAAAATGCATTGGTCAGATTTTCACTCTGGATCCAGCCCTGTTGACCTCAGTTGTATTGAGCATGTGCTTGATGACAGAAGGACACTGGCTGGAGCACAGGGTGGCATATTTTTGAAAAAGTGGATCGTCACATCACCTTATCTATGACTCTGTCCTGTTGCACTTTTGCACAGCAGAGTGATACCAGACCTGCACGTCACAAGCAGCACCTGCAGGACTACGTTTCTGCACTATGTTTCATTAATGCTCAAGCTTTCCATAAGGGATGCCTTAATCTGTTTGAATCCTATCAAAATCGACCCGATCAGGGCATTTTTGATTGATCAATATTGCAGAAATTAAACACAATTAAACCAAAGTCACCAAGGTGTATGCTCTGTCTTTATAAACACGGTGCCAATGAATGAACAGAGTCCTGGCTGCTGTTTCACTTTGATAAGCACATTTTAAAAGCACCCCAACTAACAACTAACCTATTTTATTCACACAGATTAACAATGTGCATGTGTTGCTTTGTTTCATAAACGGAGTGGTAACAAATAATGCTCCAGTGCTGCCACCTTGACAGTTTAAAATACATATTTCACTCTTCTTCCCTTAAAATATGCACAAGAGTTATCATAGCTACTGCCAATAGCGAGGCAATAAAATTAACCAAGCTGACAATAAATGTTTGCCATCAGAGCAAAAACTTGAGATGAAATGAGCCAGCGGATTTCATCATCAATCAGTTTGAAAAGGGCAAAAACTGCTACTTCAAGTTACTGTGGCTCGAGAAAAATGTGGCACTGCTAAAAAAAAAAAAAATTGGTCATCACACAGGGACAGCTGCTTAATCATGTAAAATCTTCAATGTGGGAAAAGGTCTGCTGTGACAACCCCTGGTAATTAGGTGCAGCTAAAAGACCAGAAAAGAAAGAAAGATGATTATATAATCATTGATTATACAACTATGCATTACTTTAGGTGTAGGTTGATGGCCAGAAACAGGATTCCCTGCATTTAAATGTTGCTTCGGATGTGTTATCACAACTCCAGACCACAACATGCTGCTTGTAACTGTAAGAACGGCCTAAGCAGTGGGTCACCCCTCTGAGTCTGGTCTGCTTGAGGTTTCTTCCTCAGCACCATCAGAGGGAGTTTTTCCCTTACCACTGTCACCTGTGTGCTTGCTCTATGGGATGGTATGGTTAGACCTTACTTGTGTGAAGCATCTTGAGGCAGCTTTGTTGTGATTTGGCGCTATATAAATGAAAAATTGAAATTGATAGTTGCTTCACTGCGATGTTAATATTTACATTTTCCATGCCATTGATGAGGTGCTGCCCATATATACAGACTTCACTTCACTAGACCCCACCAGGCTTTATGTGCCAGAGACGTCACTGATGTATAATACCTAATAATAGTAATGAGGCTTTCCTTTCTATATTTTTAAGGAAAGTACAATTTTGACTACATGTTTGTGATTAGAACACATGACCACTACAACCGTATTCACCATATGTTCCAACCTTCAGTCAAAACTCGGTGGACCATATTGATCCCGACAGCACCAGAGGAATTCTGTGCATCTGTCCCGGTCCAGCTGTGAGGAGTCCCCGGATTCTGAGACGCCCTTGGGGTTGTGCGACTACTTTCACTGCTGGCTAATTCAACAAAGTTTCAACACAGTGGCCAACCACACAGCGCTGAAATATTTATCAGAGACTGGACAAAAAGATGAAAAATAAATGAAAGTCTTATTTCATGGTCTTCCAGATTTTCACAGATCATTTCATTAAAATTACATGGCTCTTCAAGTGTGCACAATCTATAACAGTCTCCTACACTACCACGCTATATAAAGGTATTCAAATAGAAAATAATATTAAAGAAAAAAATAATAATTAAAAAACATACTACCAAATATCTTATTGGGTGTGGATTAATAATACCGATTTAAAATAAATTAGGTCAAGAGAGTTTGAAATGTGCCACTTTGTGGAGTTTATACTTGTAGTTTAAGGATATACTGAGGTAGCAGATTTTCCTGCTGTCTTAATCAACAACAGGAAGGGCAGTTGAGCAAAAGTACTTTTTTTTTTTAATCATGGGACCCAGGACACACCAATGTTGCCCAACTTCTGTGGTCAAGATTAGCAGATCCAGCTTTTGGAACATTCCAGGACAAAGAGCAGTCAACTGAAAAAGTTGGTAGCTCACAGAGTGATCACACTGCCCTCTGGGGGTTACAGGGACCACCAACTTGACAAAAAACAAACAAACAAACAAAAAAACACACTACAGCCTCTGCAAAAAAACAAAAAACAAAAACAAAACAAACAAAACCCTAAAGAAAAGGATAAATAAGGTGATTCAAAAAATGTTATTTTATTCAGGAAAAAACCTATTTCATACACAATCAACAGAAACAAGTAAAGAAAAGCTAAAGTTTTGCATGAATAAAACAGAATCTTAGGAATGAAAAACAAGAGTGGACGGGATGGTTTTTAATTATAGCTTACTGGTCCAACAAAACTAGAAGAAACACACTATACGAGGGCTGTCCATAAAGTATAGGTCCTTTTTATTTTTTTCAAAAACTATATGGATTTCATTCATATGTTTTTACGTCAGACATGCATGAACCCTCGTGCGCATGCGTGAGTTTTTCCACGCCTGTCGGTGACGTCATTCGCCTGTGAGCACTCCTTGTGGGAGGAGTCGTCCAGCCCCTCGTCGGAATTCCTTTGTCTGAGAAGTTGCTGAGAGACTGGCGCTTTGTTTGATCAAAATTTTTTCTAAACCTGTGAGACACATCGAAGTGGACATGGTTCGAAAAATTAAGCTGGTTTTCAGTGAAAATTTTAACAGCTGATGAGAGATTTTGAGGTGATTCTGTCGCTTTAAGGACTTCCCACGGTGCGAGACGTCGCGCTGCGCTCTCAGGCGGCGTCATCAGCCTGTTTCAAGCTTAAAACCTCCACATTTCAGGCTCTATTGATCCAGGACGTCGTGAGAGAACAGAGAAGTTTCAGAAGAAGTCGGTTTCAGCATTTTGTCCGGATATTCCACTGTTAAAGGAGATTTTTTTAATGAAAGACGTGCGGACGGGTCCGCGCGTTGGGACGCAGCCGACGCGGTGCGGCGGCACAGGAAAAACACCTCTGTGTTGATAACCATTTGTAAAATCCAGGCGGCTTTTGATGGCTTTCAGTGGCGTGAGTATATGAGAAATTGTTCCGCACGTCTTTCATTAAAACAGTGGAATATCCGGATAAAATGCTGAAACCGACTTCTTCTGAAACTTCTCTGTTCTCTCACGACGTCCTGGATCAAGAGCCTGAAATGTGAAGGTTTTCAGCTTGAAACAGGCTGATGACGCCGCCTGAGAGCGCTGTGCGACGTCTCGCACTGTGGGAAGTCCTTAAAGCGACAGTGTCACCTCAAAATCTCTCATCAGCCGTTAAAATTTTCACTGAAAACCAGCTTAATTTTTCGAACCATGTCCACTTCAATGTGTCTCACAGGTTTAGAAAAAAGTTTGATCAAACAAAGCGCCAGTCTCTCAGCAACTTCTCAGACAAAGGAATTCCGACGAGGGGCTGGACGACTCCTCCCACAAGGAGTGCTCACAGGCGAATGACGTCACCGACAGGCGTGGAAAAACTCACGCATGCGCACGAGGGTTCAAGCATGTCTGACGTAAAAACATATGAATGAAATCCATATAGTTTTTGAAAAAATAAAAAGGACCTATACTTTATGGACAGACCTCGTATATAGGTGTGATTCCTTTTAGAGGCCTGTATGTTTATCTCCAAAATCTATAAATATGCACAGCCTTTCACACAATACTGGCCACAGAGTGTAGGCATATGTATATATGTGTGTGTGTGTGTGTGTGTGTGTGTGTGGGGGGGGGGGGGGGGGGTCCTGGATCCAGAGAGACACCAAAACGTAAAGGGTTATTTCTTCAATAAGCACCTGCCCGCCACTGTGTTTTACAGTTTTGAATAATCACAGGCACAGACATACTTCAGTGAACACACCCTCCTTAGCAGAGGTTTTAAAAACCCCGAACAATTTAAGTATCAACAAATCAATGTCACTGCAGTACTGTAACAGTATAATCATTTCCTCAGAAAACAGTTCGGGAAATAAACATGAAAATCAAGTCAATACGTTACATTACAGAACAATATGTCCAGTGTTCCCAAACACAGACAACGTTCTTCTCTAAGCACAAATATCAGAGCACAGAAGGACAAATGGAAAACACATACATTCCATTTGTTTTTCCCCCCTAAATATCCTCCCAAAATATCTAACACTCTGTGTTTGTATTTCTTCAACTCCAGGCAGAACAACCTGCCAGGTGTAACAATCAATAACTTATTATAAAGACACAAATGAAACTGATCAATCAAAACAGCTCAACAAAACAGTGATAATTTTATGCAATAATAGAGGTGGTGAGGAAACGCATAACACTAGCTTTACAAGATGTGTTTGTTTTTAAACTTGCACGGAAGTGTTAATCCAGCAGCTGTGTGGTCATTTCTGTGGCTGCAGGTTGTGGTGTTACATTAAGTGATAGTGTAAGGTGGTTTGTGTCCTCAGAGGTGACACTTTCAACAGCCAACTTTCATCAGTTCCAAACAGACGCAAACCGTCAGAGAGCAGCAGATACCTTAGCGCTCAATCACAACGCATCAGCCGTGTCATTGACTTAAAGCCTTTTTTCAGAACAGCAATGTTTGTTGGTGCCATCTTAACTGGCATGCACAGACGTGTGTCTGCACACCTCTATAGTTTTACATCACCACTAGGGGGCAACACTGCATACCGGACAGTTTGGAAAAAGCCCAGAAAGTAGCCATTTAGCACAGATTAATGTCTCATCTGCGTGTACGCACACACTCGCCTGGGTTTCCTCTGTGCTGATATTCACCTGCTTTTGTTGATATTTTGTGAAAACATTAAGCATCTCTATTGTCTGTTATTTTGTCACTGTTCATCCCGCCACTGACTGCAACTCTAAATTCAACCAATCAGCTTCTTTCTCTGTACATCACTGACAGCACGTTTTGAGATGTTAGGGCTGCTCATCATTCTGTCAAAAAAGTTATTTTTTGTCTTGGCCAAAAGTAAAGGCACCTTGACACTTACACAAATTTGATCCCCGCAGTGCAAATCGTCGTGCCAATGCGTCCGTTTTGACCCCCTTGACGCCACGCTCCATATAAAATAATCATTTTATAGCTGATTACGTATTTTCTCTCAGAACTTGGCTGATGAAACCATTCTCTCATCGCGCCCAGAATCACAGACAAATGATCTACAGCTTCAGGTTGCCTTGTACGCATCATGCGGTGGACAACGCACTTGGAATCTTGTCTTCAAAGTAATTATTTATAATATACAGATATTGTAATGGATTGGTGAAACAGCTGCATTTTCTTCTAATGAGTTAGATAATGTATCTGTAATGTTATGTTTATTACAGATTTAACATCTCGTTCAGATGCCATGTGTGCAGTGACACGCAGTGTTTTCGAATAGGTTGCACAATGTTCATGGTTAATTCATGCAAGAGGCACGAAATGAATGCGTGCCATAAGTTTTGAACATTTCTAAATTTTCTTTGTGCACTGGCACGCAGCCGCACTCAGTTTAACAGTTTATGCATTGGCATGCAAGATTGTGTGCCAGCGTGCTGATCAAATTCTTGCAAGTCTCAAGGTGCTCATAACACTTGTGCAGCAACTGCGACTGTGAAAAATGACCTTCATATTTCAACCAATTTTTTATAGCTGCAGTGCACTGTTTTGACAGTAGGTTGTGCAATAACATCAAGATGGCAGTTTTACAGTTTTTTTTTTTGTTTCAATGGCCATTTTAAATGTTTAGAAACTGGTTCATAGTTTCAAAATTGCAAATTATACTGTAACCTCCGTTATTTACTCCACGCAAATTCCCCAGTAATGGAATTACAATGACAGCAAAATCTGGCCATATTTTACCTTACCATAAAGAATTTGCTCTGATTGTGATTCCGTAAGCATAAAATTACCTTCCATACTTCTGATGCATCAAAGAAAATTCCGTTCAATAAAGGAGTTACACTACAAGATCCAGAAGCCAAATCAGCGCCCGCATCCAAAAGTCTTATTCCACTCTTCATAGAGCTCCAAGTCTTTAGATGAGACACTTGGACGTACAGTCTTCAAGGCATCCTGGAAGTCACTGTAGAGGATTGGGCGCACCTGCTCAGCAGTGATGGTGGTAATATCACTGAGGTGGATGCTGCGGATGGGCCCCAACGCTGCCTCTCGACACAGCTGAGTCATATCAGCTCCCGAAAATCCCTCGGTTGCTGTTACCACACTCTCCAGCTCCTCCTGTCTCAGCTTGTTTTTCTCTTGAGTCATGAGGTTACAAACTATCTGCTGACGGGCGGCTGCTCCAGGCAGTGGAATGTATAATCTCTTTGCCAGGCGTCGGCGGGCAGCTTCGTCAATCTCCTGAGGACGATTGGTTGCACCCACCACTAGGATGCGGTCCTCGGCTGCGGTAGTGGCACCATCGAGCTGGACTAAGAACTCTGTCTTTATCCTCCGCGATGAGTCATGCTCTCCGTCTGTGCGCTGAGACAATAGTGAATCAATCTCGTCAATGAAAATGACGGCTGGCTGGTGGCAGCGAGAGATGGCAAACAAGGCGCGAACCATTTTTTCTCCCTCACCTACCCATTTGGATGTGAGTGATGAAGCACTGATGCTAAAGAAAGTGGCACCTGACTGACAAGCTATGCATTTTCCTATCAGAGTTTTGCCAGTCCCTGGGGGTCCAAACAGAAGAATCCCTTTGGGTGGACCACGGAGACCTGTGAAGATGTCAGGCCTCAGCATAGGCCAAACTACAATCTCCTTTATGGTTGTTTTGGCAAACTCCAGGCCTGCTATGTCATCCCAGGCCACAGGGGGCCCGTGATCCATGATCTCACTCAAGATCAGTTCAACAATCTTTGGCTCAAACATTTTCAGACGCTCATCCAGGACCTGAGGCTTCTGACTGGTATTGCGGGACACCCTTTCTTCTTCTACCCCCTGTCGTGGTATAGGGGAAACAAATTTTGAAAATGCCCCCCGAGGTCTGTTGGCACCCAGTGATTTCTTCATAGCTGCTGCCACACCAGGGCTCTGACCTCTTTGCAACTGGTGTTTTCTCTGTTGATCCACAATGAACTGCTCACGAGCAGTTTTGAAGTTACTTCCAATAGCTGACTGACCCCCATATGGCACTTTGCCACAATCCTCTCCATCTTGGTTGTAGAAATTCTTCCGCTTTGATGGATTTGTGGAAGCAAAAGAGGATGATCGGTTTAGTGAGCCACCAACAGGGGCACAGTTTGTCTGTGGTGGCATTAAAGAAGTGTGAACAAACTCAGACTGTGCTCGAACTGGAGGTTTGGACGATGAACTGGGATTACCCAGGATCCCATCAGAACATCTTGCCATCTCTGCAGTAGTACTGACAGCAATATTTCTTCCGTTACTGTCTATTTTAAGATGTGGGTTTCCTACAGAGCTGATAAACGGAGCCTCTGCCCTGACTTCTGTAGAGGGAACAAACAGGGATGTGCACCTGCTATCTTGTCCAACACATATGTCAACATCTGCTGGTGCCACCAGGGAGCCTCCTTCCTCTGTCCCAGTCCGAATCATCTTCTGCACAGAGGGCAACTCCAGCATGCTCTCCATGGTCAGGCACGACTCCCATTTGTCGCTGCAGTTCCTCTGACTACGGGCCAGATGTAGCGCACTCTCTGCATAGTTGTTTAGCCCTGTGCGAGGGTCATCTGAGTCCAGCACTGAGGCATAGCGCTCTGAGTAGGTCCTGAACAGGCTGGCCATGCCGGCCTGAGAGAGTTCGGAGCTTGCCCATGCATACTGAATGGAGAGGATGTGGGCTCGGTAGGCATCTGCCGTCTGTTCTGGTGTACAGTTGCCAGATGAAATATCAAAGGACCTCCTCTGCCATTCGCTCAGGTGTGCGCCACTCATGCCTGCCCTGTTCCAACCTGATGAAGAAGAGGTAAACAAGAGTTATCAAAAATACATGATCTCAGTAACAGCAGGCGCACACACACAGTGCAAAAACACGTATTTACATTAACTACCTATTTTACTGACCATTTAATTATCCAGGAGGAAATTCCTATTCATCTACTGTTGTGGCTTCCAGATTTACACTTTCACTCCAACTAAATGCTGCAGGCACATAACTGGTTGAATTGCAATTCTTCAGATTCTTTTCCCCCTTCCAAATTATTTTATTTTTAAAACACCTCTGGAAAAATTCTTATTTATGTTTGCAATAATCTGCAAATTAACTGACTGTTCAAACAGCAGCCACACCATCATTCACCTAAGAATTGCTTCTTAATACACATTTTCAATTGCATCAAATCTAATTTAAAACAAATAAACACAAATGGAGAGATTTCTGAGCAAGTTCACAAATTATATATATATATATATATATATATATATATATATATATATATATATATATATATATATATATAAAAATAAGAGAGAGAGAGAGAGAGAGAGAGAGAGAGAGAGATCGATCGATCAGTGGTAGCAAATTGTTTGTGATGAAATACCTGAATTAACAAACAGGTATTTCATCATAAACGAATGAATATACAAACAAATTTGTATATTAATTTATTTTCTATACCTGCGTACTCCAACCAAAGGTCAGGGGAAGTTCTGAAGCCTTTCCCAGCAGTCATAGGACATGAGGTGGGGTACACCCTGGACGCCAGTCCATCGCAGTGACATGTAGACAAACACATCCAAATTCTCACTCATACCTGCAGTCAATTTAGAGTCACTAATCCACCAAACCTGCATGTCTTAGGAAGTGGGAGGAAGCCGAAGCACA
Source organism: Thalassophryne amazonica (assembly GCF_902500255.1). NCBI lineage: Eukaryota > Metazoa > Chordata > Actinopteri > Batrachoidiformes > Batrachoididae > Thalassophryne > Thalassophryne amazonica. The sequence goes on from NC_047115.1 coordinate 74,099,854, forward strand.
CAAATACGTGGAGAACATTCAAACTCCACACAGAAAGGACGAAATGGGAAGGGATCCCACAATCTTCTTGCTGTGAGGCAAATGTGCTAACCACTAATTCACCGTGCTGCCCACCTCTGTACATGTAATAGACAATTATGGTATATTTAAAGTAGACCTGCATTGAATTAAATGTGGTCAGATCTTAGAAAGAAATAGCTGATATGTATTTACAGTATAAGACCCTTATGAATGCAGTAAAGTAAATCTGCAAGCCCAAATTTGTAATTCAGCGGAGAAATCTTCATTTAAAAATGACAAATTTGCAGCTAAAATTTGGCCCTCTGCGAAAACTGTTTGTACATCCGGGTCATTGCAGTGACGTCCGGCAGAAGACAGAGCGCTCCCGCCTTCAGTCCGATCCCGCATTAAAATTGATTTTATCTGTTAGTAATGTTACTGTTATACACGTCCTGGTTTCAGCATCCAAAAGTAAGCTGCAATGAATGTGAGATACAGCTCTGCATGCTCAGATCAGCGGCGACATCGACAGCGGGCGACGTTCTTCCCCGACGCCTCGCTCTCTGCCTCCGCTGCGCTTACTGAGTCTGCGTGCTCGGTAAACGCCAAAGCGGGCCACTCACTTTGCCCCCGTGTCTGCTGTGCAGCCGGCACCACGTCCCTGTCTACTGAATGGAGGTGCAGCCAACTTGGCAAAAGTCCAGAGACTACGCTCGCTGTTTTGATGTGGAGCGGCCGGTGACACCTGTTGCTGCAAGGACAGACTTTCCGCAGTGCCGCACGTCTCGGTAATCGTAGCCGCAGAGCTCCGTGGCCGCTGAGAGAGGTTTATATCTTTTTAATGACTTGGATTCTTTGCGGGTCCCGCCTCCGTACCCTGCGACGGTAACACCGGAGACGAAAGACAGTAGATTTTCAATGCAACACCACTCAGTCAAACGGATGTATGAAAAAATCCCCCCAAAATAATTTTCAAGCACAAATAAAAGAAATGTGTACTCACCAAAAGTGCCACAAGACAATATGAAGTTTAAAAAAAAGTAGATCCTTCCGTATAAGACAAGAAAAAGGTGCAGATGCAAACTGACGTAAATCCACAAATTACAGTTGGCGCGCGCAATGCATGCTGGGAGAGGGTCTTTTCCCTGACGTCTCTGCAGTGTCCCGGATGTGATGACAGTTTTGCGGAGGGCTAAATTTTAGCTGTAAATTTGTCATTTTTAAATGAAGATTTCTCCATTGAATGACAGATCTGGGCTTGCAGATTTACTTTACTACATTCAGAAGGATCTTATTTGTAAATATAAGTCATTTTTTGGTCCAAAGATCTGACTGCATTTATTTCAATGCAGGTCTACTTTAAAAGCAAGAAAAGTCCACTTATCTCCCCAAGCAGATGTCAGAGTGGAGTTATTTTCCTTCATGCACATCTTCATATGGAGTGACACTATTTAAGTAGTTTCATTGAAAACAGTGTAGGAGGACTTGCAAAGTTTTACAAAGCTGAACCCCCCCGTCCATCCATCCATCCATTTTCTTCCGCTTTATCCGGAGTCGGGTCGCGGGGGCAGCAGCTCAGGCAAAGCCGCCCAGACCTCCCGATCCACACACACCTCCCCCAGCTCCTCCGGGGGAACCCCAAGGCTTTCCCAAGCCAGCTGGGTCTTCCCCGGGGCCTCCTCCCAGTGGGACGTGCCCGAGCCACCTCAACTGACTCCTTTCGACGTGGAGGAGCAGCGGCTCGACTCCGAGCTCCTCCCGAGTGACCGAGCTCCTCACCCTATCTCTAAGGGAGCGCCCAGCCACCCTACGGAGGAAACTCATCTCGGAAATCAAACAACACAACTTTAGGTGTTTATCCACCCACTGAGTCTGACCAACAAACTCTGGCTCTGGTAAAGCAAACATGTCGACAGTACGAACAAAGTATGCCAGTTGCTCGGTTATTGGCTACACACAGGAACACAAAAGACATTTTTACCCCTATGTCTGAGGATATGAAGACCAAGTAAATTAATTTATTTTTGATGGAAATGCACCCACAATAACTCCTAAAGTGTGAGTGCTTAAAATTTCCTTTCAAATTGTTTTCTCAACAAGGGCCAGTACAATATCAGACTTGCTACAATTCTGTAGATAAAGCACGGATCTGTAAAGAGTGTTTGTGACCCAACTTCAAACTTGAAACACACCACAAATATGGCATGCACTTTCCTCGAATGGTGCTGTTAAAGTGCGTCATACAGTTGTGCTCAAACGTTTACATACCCTGGCAGAATTTTAGATTTTTTTGTCTATTTTTCAGAGAACATGAATGATACAAAAACTTTTTTCCCCACTCATGGTTAGTGGTTGTGTGAAGCCGTTTATTGTCAAACAGCTGTTTACGGTTTTTAAATCGTAATAATCAGACCTACCCAAATGACACTGATCAAAACTTTACATACCCCAGTTCTTAATACCGTGTATTGCCCCCTGTAACATCAATGACAGCTTGGAGTCTTCTGTGGTAGTTGTGGACGAGGCTCTTTATTTATTCTAATGGACAGCTGCCCATTCTTCTTGGCAAACAGCCTCCAGTTCATGAAAATTCCTGGGCTGTCTTGCATGAACTGCACATTTGAGATCTCCCCAGAGTGGCTCAATGACATTGAGGTCAGGAGACTGTCACCTTTATTATGCTGTAACCAGTGACAGGTTGACTTGACCTTGTGTTTTGGATCGTTGTAACATCCAAGTTCATCCCATGCACAGCTTCTGGGCTGATGAGTACAAATATTCCTCCAGTATTTTCTGATAACATGAAGCATTCATCCTTCTATAAATTTTGACCAGGTTTCCTGTGCTGTTGTATCTCACACATCCCCAAAACATCAGCGATACACCTCCATGCCTCACAGTAGGAACGGTGTAACATTCATCATAGGTCTTGTTGACTCCTCTCCGAATGTAACGTTTATAGTAGTGGCCAGAAAGTAAAATTTTAGTCTCATCACTCCAAATTACTTTGTTCTCTGTGGTGTTTGGCGTATTGTAAACGGGATACTTTGTGACAATTGCATAGTAATGGCTTTCTTCTGGTGACAACCATGCAGCCCATTTTTCTTCAACAAGTGCCTCCTTATTGTGTATCTTGAAAAAGCCACACCACTTTTTCCCCCCAGAGTCCTGTATTTCAACTGAACTTATTTGTGGGTTTTTCTTTGCATCCCGAACAATTTCCCTGGCACTTGTGCCTGAAATTTTTGTTGGTCTACCTGAGTGTGGTTTGTTCCAATGGAATCCCTCATTTTCCACTTCTTAATTATAGTCTGAACATGCTGATTGGCATTCTCAGTCCCTTGGATATCTTTTTATATCCCTTTCCTGTTTGTTATCAGGCCAAAATAACCAGGGTATGTAAAATTTTGATCAGGGTCATTTGGTTAGTTTCTGTTGTCATTATGATTTAGAAAGAGTAAACACAGTTGTTTGACAAAAAATGGCTTCACAAAACCACTAACCATAAGTGAAATATAAGTTTTTGAGTTATCATTCACATTCTCTGAAGAATGGGCAAAAAAAAAAAAAAAGCAAAAATTCTCCCAGGGTATGTAAACTTTTCAGCACAAATGTATATACCCACACATACAATTGAACCTGCAGACACAGAAACAGCTTGTTCTGAGCAGGGCGGAAGCAGAGGGCTTCATAGACATGCTACAATCCAGGATCAGAGTAGATTTTTAGCAAGAAACTTCAAAAGATATGATTTGGGGACCTCTGAGATGTATGGAAACTTGTTGAAAAGGAGTACAATATGTGAGCTTTAACCTCAGGAACACAGAGTAAGCCTGCATCCTGACACCTCTGCACGGGATTGTGTATAAGGTTTGATAAGCTCCATCAGATAAGACAAAACACAGCATTCACAATTTTATAAGTCAACAACAAAACCTTAAAATCTGCTCTCACACTGACAGGAAGCCAGAGAAAGGAAGCCAGAACACGTGCAATGTGATCAAACCTTCAATTCTACCCAAAACTCTAGCACCTGTATTCTGAATCATGTGCAGACATCATGTACTCCATCCATTTTCTAAACCTAGTTATTCCATTTAAGGGTCACAGCGGAGGCTGAAGCCTATCCCAGCTGTCAGTGGTCAAGAGGTGGGCTACACCCTGGACAGGCTGCCAGTAGTATGGCCAACACACGGAGAGGAACAAATTCAGTCACACTCCTATTCATACCTACAGTCAATTTAGAGCAGGGGTAAATGGACTACATTTATATAGCACTTTTCCATCTGCATCAGACGCTCAAAGCGCTTTATAATTATGCCTCACATTCACCCATTCACACAAACACACTCACACACTGATGCCAGGGTGCTGCCATGCAAGGCGTTCACTACACACCGGGAGCAACTAGGGAATTAAGGACCTTGCCCAAGAGCCCTTAGTGATTTTTCTGTCAGGCTGGGGTTTGAACCGAGGATCCTCTGGTCTCAAGCCCAACGCTTAATCACTAGACCAGTGATTTTCAAACTGTGAGCTCCCCCACTCCCGGGGGGTGACAAAGTTCTTCAGGGGGCTGCAAGGGATGGGTATCATGAACTTGTTCTTTTCGAAAATCGTAAAGAAATTATTTGATCCACCGACATCAATAGCCTTTTTGCTTAACGATTCCCTTATCGGACCTTCAGAACAGCCATTGTTTTTGAGAGTGTTTTATCAGGAAAATGATCATTTTTCTATGTTGATTGCAGACCCTGCAGCGGGTCTGTAATCAACCGCTTCTGTAATAGCACCGCTTTGAAGCTTGAAACAACAAAGCAGTGCTCTGATCCGCTGCTTCGTTCGTTCATTGCTTCGCTGATTTCAGAAGCGACCAGTCCGCTTCTTAACCCCTCTCAAAGCCATTTAAAAATGTCAATCGTGAGTCACTTTTGTGCGGATAAAAGTCACTAATTGAGACTCGTCTTGGTGCAGACAAGAAACAAGGATCGCCCTCCGTTCCATTTACAAAACGCTGCGCCGCTCTCTGCCGAGTCAAGTTAGAATCTGGTTGGAATTAATAACTTCAAAGCGAATCACCATCAAATGACACCTCTTTCCAAAAGTTGTAACACAGACAACAGAGTAAAACTTTTTTTTTCCTCCCAAAATGAGACGCCCTGCGTTCTTTAGGAATTACATTGATGTTGACCTGCAGCACAGCCGGCTGTAAGAGCTCAGCTCAGAGGTATGGAGTTAGATTTGTGCCATTAATGTCTGAAATGGTTTTGACAAAAACTACAGATTTTACTTATTTTTATCTATGTCCAGAGATCAAGGATCCAGTGACCGATTTCATATTTATTTACTTTAAGACTCAATAAAATGTTATTAACATAGAAAACCTGTAAAGCCTACTTTTAGTACACAGAAAATTCACAGGAGGTATTGATAAGGGAATCGAATCAATAATGGCATCGATAGATAAAATCTTATCAATACCCATTATTTATCTTAAAATGTGTTAGTTATGCCAAAGACGTTTAAAAACAGAGATGTTTGAATGAAAAAATTATGTTTAAAATATGACAAAAGATAAAAATAGAAGAACAGAAAGAACTTTAAAAACACGTTTAAAATGTTTACAAAGGCTGTAAAATGTGTAAATGCATAGACCACGCTGGGCTCCCTGGCAACAGGGGCATTCCAGTGGGAGCAATTGGCCAGGAGTGTGCTTGTCAACCTTAAGCCAAGCCATACCAACTGTGTGGAACGCAATCATCTGAATGTCATCCAGGTACATCACATTCCAACATAAAAGCACAATTTGCAGCGAGAGTCGGGTTCCCCAATGTAATCAGAGCTATTGACTACACACATACTGCTATAAAGTTACCATCACATCATGAATTTGTTTTTGTTAAAAGGAAATAATTTCATTCTATCAATGTTCAAGTCATATGTGATGTGCAAATGCATTTGGTTGGGTTGAGAACAGAAGCTGGCACGGTGTGCGATTGGTGGCTGCTTGTTGTGTAAATAGTTTATTTGTGTAACCGTTCCAAAGGAAAACCAGCACAGGGAAATTTGGGCATGTGGACATTCCAATATGTTTTTTTTTTCTTATTATTTATGTGTTTTCTTTTTATTGATGATTACACTACAGCTGCAGATTCTTACCAAACCCCAAATTATCTCCCTGTGTTCAGTATTTATTAATAAACGTGAGAGTGATGTTGTGAATGTCACACTGTCAGCCACAGAGCACCTCATGTTTTTAACTTCAGTGTGTGTACGCTGCACTGAGCTCACAGCGTTTCGACCTTACGCACACGCTCCCACTAACATTTATAAAGTTTCATGATTATTCTGTTTAACAGGGTACCAAATAAGCTATCCCTGCATGTCTCCACATCATTTCCAGTCAATTGTAGCTCACATTCAGTATAATTTCTCTTCTCTGTTCATGTTGTCTGATGTGACGATGTGGGGAATCCCTGCTCAAAGGTACTATTTACATGGAACTGCATATTTATATAGGAGCGTGGCTGGGATGGAGTTTGGTGCATCTGCATGTGCGCTCAATTCCAGGTTTAGTAGGATGTACAAACAGAACTTGCTTGGATCCATGTGTACGCACACTTTGATACATCTGAATATTTTTGTGCTTCTGCCAGTTTGAGTTTTGGCATACACCATGTTTCAGAATTAAAGCCACACAAGTCTTTACAGGAGGCCCCTGGCCAGAATCAAACCTGGGACATTCTAGCTGTGAGGCAGTACTGCTAACCACTAAGTCACCATGCTGCTCATCTTGTACTCTTTTGTGAAAAACAGAACATCAAACATCACAGCCATGGATTCCACAGGCACAAAAGCATGAATCAGTACTTCAGAACCTCACACAGACAGGACAGATTTGAACTCTTTCACTATGATGAATCGCACACTCACCCAGTGACAGCATTTATTAATCATGAAGCCGTCACTGTGTAGCAGGACCAACAACAGTCACCTGTCTTCTCTGAATTCAAAAGTAGAAAATTAGAAAGCATCCATCTTTCCCAGCAGTCACACACCTCTAGTTTTGCAGTATGAGACACATTACCAAAACAGACATGTTGTTCTGGACCTGTCATGATAACCATTTAATTCAATAATGTTGCTGAACGATACTATCTCCATTTTATCCATCTGATAATGCAACAACACACTTTCAAAAATAATAAGCTTCTAATTCTTCTATCTAATGCATGAAAATTCAGTTAGGTATGTCTTCTATAATACAAGGTCTGTTAGAAAACTATCTGACCTTTTATTTTTTTCAAAAACTATATGGATTTGAATCACGTGTGATTGCATCAGCCAAACTTGAACCTTCGTGCACATGTGTGAGTTTTTTCACGCCTGTCGGTTGCGTCATTCACCTGTGAGCACGCTTTGAAGGAGGAGTGGTGCAGCCCCCTCGGTGGATTTTCATTGTCAGGAAAATGGCCGAGCGACTACCGCTTTGCTGCATCAAAATTTTTTCACAACCTGTGAGAGACAGCCAGGTGGAAACCATTTGGAAACTTCAGATGGCTTTCGGTGAAGATCCTATGGGCATCACACAGATTAAGGAGCATTACAACAGGATTAAAGATGGCCCACAGCGGCTGAGGGCGCGCCGCACTTCGAGCGGCCATCGACAGTGTGAAACGACCAGATCATTTCCAAAGTGAAGGCTGTGTTGATCCGGGACGTCGTCTGACTACCAGAGAAATGGCAAGAGAGGTGGACATAGCACTTTTTCGACACATTACACTGTTACAGGAGATTTTGTAATGAAAGACGTGTGACGGAATTCGCGCATCAGGACGGAGCCGCTAATGGCGCAGAACAAAAAGCACCTCCGTGTTGGAAGTCTCACGGGACATGCCCAGCTCTTCCACCATTCGGAAGATTCAGACGGCTTTGGGTGGCTTTTCAGTCAAGTGAGCATCCGAGAAATTGTCGAAGAGCTGAGCATGTCACAACATGTCCTGTGAGACCAACACGGAGGTGCTTTCGTTCCACGCCATTAGCGGCTACGTGGCGAATTCCTCCGCTCCTGTTTTCATGACAAAATCTCCTTTAATAGTGGAATGTGCCAGGAAAGTGCAATTTTCTGCCATTTCTCTGGTAGTCAGACGACGTCCCGGATCAACACAGCATTCAGTTTGGAAATGATCTCGTCGTTTCAGCCTGTCGATCGCCGCTCAGAGCGCGGCGCTCCCTCCGCCATTGTGCGCCATCTTTAAACCGGCTGTACCACTCCTTAATCTGTGTGATGCCCATAAAATCGTCCCTGAAAGCCATCTGAATTTTCTGAATGGTGTCCACCTGGCTGTCTCTCACAGTTTCTGGAATAATTTGATGCAGCGCTGCTCCAGCCGTTCAGACATTTTCCTCACAATGAAAATCCGATGAGGGGGGAGGACCAGTGCTCACTCAAAGCGTGGTCACAGGCGAAAGACGCAACCGACAGGCGTGAAAAAACTCATGCATGCGCACGAAGGTTCAAGCTTGGCTGATGCAATCACACGTGATTCAAATCCATAAGGTTATTGCAAAAAATAAAAAGGTTGGCTACTTTTGTAACAGACCTCGTACATTCCAATTCTAAGGTAGAACTCTACAAGTGTATACTAAGGTATATCTAAATATCTAAAAAAAAAAAAAAAAAGTAGAATAGAAGAGTAGAGTAGAGCCACTTAGGTGCCTGGTCTTGAGAACCAGGGATGGTAGATTAAAAAGAACTATATGACCTTTACTGAATGTGACACATTTTGGAAACATTTTCAAAGCATAAGAGCTTGTGGACAAAAATGGAGAGAGATTTTCGGGTTTATTTCACACAAAACATTTTAGTCTCGTCTTTTTTCGTCAACAATAATGCAAGTTTATTTCGTCTTAATTAATGTTTTAGAACACTGACGTAGTATCGTCCTCGCCTCGCCTTCGTCTTGAAAAAATGGTCGTTGATGAATTTATTTCATCTCATCTGATGAAATGAACACTACTGGGGCCAAACATGGAAAACATAACATACTGATGAGCCCAGTTTTCTGTGGACTTTTTTTGTGTTCACTTGCTGCTGAGTAAAAGGATGTTTTATATTAAGCTTCCTAATTGACAGATTTCTCAAAGGAGTTTTCTTTGGTGCAGAGCCGACTCTGCCGCTGCCCCACGTAGTGTAAATGGGAGCATTGACCAACCGTCAGTGACACTTTATTGTTATTAGTACTTCATGGATAACACTGTCTACACTTAGGAATTGGGTCTGGTCTCTCAAAGTGTCAATTAACGTGAACTGTTGTCATCGAGCAAGGTTGCAAAATATTTCCTCTTCTGCCTCTATGAAAATCTTATCAGGCGTGCAGTCTATTTGATCACTGCATAATTAATTCAGGTGGGACAGGCTTTATATGGGGAAGTGGGGTGAAGTAATTATTATCAGAAATCCTCAGTATTTTGCTGCATCAGAATGTGGCACATGGATTACACACATCCATGCAGTCTGTGTCTTTTACTTTATGTAAAATGATCCAAAGAGATTCCTTTGGATTCGATTAACCTCATAAGAAAACAAGCATTTGTATATTCAATGGCTCAATAAACAGATTAAAAAAAATCCAAACATTTGTTTGTTTGTTTTTTTGTATATATGACGGGTGGTCCTTTCATGCGTGCAGTTTGATTGATTGATAAATCCCCTACTACATAATTTATTCAGGTGGGATAGGCATACATGGGGAGTTGGGTGAAATCCTCAATATTTTGTGGCATCTGAATGCACCATAGGGACAGCGTATATCCATGCAGTTGTGCATTTTACACTCTGTAAAGCAATCCATAGAAATTACACCAGAGCTGCCTGTCTCTTTTCCCATCCTGCGCCTCACAATCAACATGAACAAAATGTCCACAAGTCCAAAACAGCAAAATGACCTTGTTCCACTATGATCACAATGCTGAAATAGGTCCATGCATGTGTGACTGTGTCTTTGACCACATTGAAACTAGGTGTCCTCCACACGATCTGGGTCCAAAGGACACGTGTGTCTGTCGTAATTTTTTTTTTTTTTTTAACTGGCAAAAATATGTCAGCAAAGTCTGGACACAACCATGATGAAACAATCCCACAAGGGGCATTTCATGGTGTGTCCAGAAGACAAAACACATCGGGGGCGTGTTGTGTCATCAAGTGTGTCCTAATTGCTGATTGTGGTCGGTACATTGCAGTATCTCTTCACTTGACTAGATGAAATGTTCACATCTACAGTTTAATTTGTTCACCATGCAAACCTAATACCCACCCAAGACTGGCGAATGAATCTGTGTTGCTCCATGTTTCATCTAAATCAAATCGTTCAGTGAGACACATGAACCTCGAGTCTGGACAAGGAGCGATGTGTATGCGTACATCTGAGTCCGGTATGATTATCACGGTGGAGGAAGTGCACCCAGTCCACTCAGATAGGTCGGGGCATTTTACAGGTTATAAGGAGAGTGGTGAGATCAACATTATCATTTTAATTTGTATATGTCAAAAAACATCCTGTTTAACAGAGACCACAGACTTGTTATTTCTGGGTTAATGATGGGGTCTGAGTGAATCAGGACTCCCTCAACTCTACTGCTCAGGTGGGGCACTATGGTGGTAAAATCAGTGCTTATTCTGGCATCATGTTAACATTCATGTGCAGGGTTCTCACCAGGATTTTTTTTCCACAGCATAGGGGGGGAACTTAGTGGGGTGTAGCTTCACGAAGAACATTGCAGGTGCGACTATTGTAGGAGGGTCCGAGGGCATCCCCCCAGAGAAAATGTTGAAATCCATAACCCTTTGAAACACTATTTCATGTATTTTAAGGGCCACTTTGTGTTAAGTGGGATGTCAAATAATGTGCAACTTGTCCTTAAAAACAAAACAAACAAACAAAATAAAAAAAACAGAAAAGCCCCCCCCATGCTGGTTAAATCACAGCATAGGGGATCCAAACCACAGCATAGGGGCCCCCTATGCTCAAATGCGCTGGCAAGAACCCTGATATGTAAACAAACATAAATGTATATACAACAGGCAATATCGAGGTCAGAAAAATTATCAAGACCATATCTATATATTGTTTGAAGTAGCCGATAGGTAATTATAGTGACAGGCTTATGCACAACGGTAGGTCATGAGCCTCATAGTGAAAGTCAACCCCAGGGATAGCTGTAATCTGACCAAGAGCTGGTTTTTAGGTATTGTTATGGTTTTATCTGAGGTGGTGTGCTTTTATATCAATTGCATTTTGTTTTTTTTAACTATTATTTTAGGCCGTGACTATTCGCACGGCGGCCATGTCCATAACTCATTTGGCTATTCGCACGGCAAGACTCTGGTGGCAAAACTTTGAACTACTTGTATAAACAAACATACTGCATTCAAGATGTCATAACTCCTTTAATATTTTTCGATTTTGATGATTTTTTTTTTTTATTCGGCTGTGTCCATAACTCTCACTTCACGATTCGCATGGCAAGACTCTGGTGGCAAAACTTGGAACTACTTACTTGTATAAACAAACATACTGCATTCAAGATATAACTCCTTTAATATTTTTTGATTTTTTTTTTTTTTATTCGCCCGTGTCCATAACTCTTATTTCAGTATTCGCACGGCAAGACTCTGGTGGCAAAAGGCTGACCCTATTCGAACGGTGGCCGTGTCCATAACTCTCATTTAATGCAGTATGTTTGTTTATACAAGTAGTCACCAGTCTTGCCGTGCGAATAGCCAAATGAGAGTTATGGACACGGCGGCCGTGCGAATAGCCACTTACATTATTTTAACCTTGGATATGGTTTATGTACTACTTGTACAATTTTTTTTTTAATCACACAATAAAATGTTACGTTAAGTGACAAAGACAAACAACAGTGGACAGAGACGGTACTTTGAGGTACCCCATACTTCACTGTGTAAAATTGAAAGGTGTGCACAAGGTCAGCTGGTGGCAAGGAGCCTGGCCTACATCCTGAACCTAAACCTGTCAAATTCATAATTAAATTATTCATGTGATAAAAATGTGTACAATAGCGCACACAATGCATAATCTGTCCTCTCTGACACCAGTGAAAAACAAACTGAGTTCAAATGGACTCAATTCCATTGACAATTTTATACACGTCAATTAAGTCAGTTATAACCTAAAACAGCTTAAGATCAGTATTTTCACACTTACTATAAAATCCTCCGTATGTGCGGTAAACAGAAGAAGCGCAAAAGTACAAACTACAATTTTACGATAACTTTTGCTTAAGACGTTCCCGCCATCTTTTTCTTGCCTGCACTGCTTTTCAAGGTTTCGTTCCATTTCATTTGCAGCCCACGTCAGTCTTTTCAGTCTCCATCCTTCCATGAAGTATATTACAGTAATAATAAATATTTACTCATCAGCACAACTTGTCAGAGAAAGCTACATGTACTCAACTGATAATATGGCAAATAAACGCGTGATAAATCCGATAAAGACATTTGCCAAAAGAAAGTAACCTCATATCTGATATTGGAACGCGCTTATAGGCGTGCCATACTGCGGGTGCGCTTCATTTGTAGTCCGGGTTCGCGCAGAAGGCGGAGACAACTACAACAAATGCTGTTTTATTAACTTTGACGTCGCATTACTGATTTAATAATAATTATTTGTAAATAGCACAATGTTGCCAAAAAGGAAAGCCCGTTATGCAGAGTGGAGTCGCTCTTTTCAACGTATGCGAAATGTCTTTTAAAATACTATAATGGCAAACGAGCTCAGCTATTATAAGGCCTACCACGCCATCTTGTGGTCGCATCGCGTTAATGTCTATAAAATAAATGTCGCTGTTCTTTCTGGGATATGTAGTACCAACGTTAGTCAAATTCATTTAGTCACCGAATTCAGGCGTAATGTTATTTTAAAAGGATGCATTGTTTTTCCTCAAAATTATATCTAAAGTCGTTATAACTAAAATATATTAAACATAAAAACAGTTAAATGTGTACAAGTTGAAACATCGGTATGTCTTAAAACTACACTAACCACAATTCAGTAGACTTGTTTGGATTTTTGCGTCAAACGGCAGAGGCTGCTGCCTCCAGAGAATGAAGCCGTCGGGGATGAAGAATGTGTGAAAATCTGATTTTAACAAACGTGGCGTTTAGATAAGTTAGCTATCATAAAAGATCTTATCAGTAATTTGTAGGCGGTGGTCTTTGGAGCGCTATTTTTTATTTCTTTTTGGATATAGCTGTTAGCTGTGGCGGTGGTCCGTTAGCTAATCTGTCACACCCTATGTGGTGTCGGGTCGTGGATCTTTAAATTAATAATACTGTGTGTAATATCAAGTTTGCAGAGTACCTCCAACTAATTTTTAGTTATTGTTACATGTTCCTCACTTAATGCACGGATTTGACAGAATTTTCTTCATGGCAAAGTCTGCCTGGAAGAGTGCAGCCTCGAAACTAGCTGGATAACTATTTCCAGTTATTTCCACACCCTTCCAGTTAATTTTGTCACTATGAATGGTCCGATGTACACCTTTGTTTCCCGCGATGACAACAGCACCGTTTACGCAGAGGTTTCCAAAATCCTCCTCTCAACCGGAAAGTGGAGAAGGCTCAAAAGAGACAATCCCAGATTCAACTTAATGCTCGGTGAACGGAACAGACTGCCCTTTGGTTGGTTAGGTAAATAAACTATCACTTTCTTTGTTCCATATGATGGTGACAATACAGGGCGTAGGCACAGGGGGACCACCCCAGTGCATCATCTCCAGGGCTGATGCACTCGTGGCACCCCTGCACCTGCTTTTCTATCCATTATGGGAGTTATTCCCTTGGGCACATATGAGAAACGTTCTACAACTTGGATGACTGCAAAAATGACAACTAGATGATCCGTCATGTGAAAGGGGGGAGAAAAAATAATTAAAATTCTCAAGAGTGCAGAAGAAATTTTGTTTGTGAGGGATGAGTTGACAGAAAAACAAGAATTGGTGAAATGTTTTGAATGACTGGGATAGAAGTTGAAATAAATGAACTGTGTTTATATGGCACTTTTTCATCTGCATCAGAAGCTCAAAGTGCTTTATAATAAAATAACTGAACAGACTGAACAGAAATTACATGTTTGCACGCAATCATTGTGAAAGAACGTGAGCTATTTGGCAGTAAACTGAATATCTCTAGGCTGTGAAAAATTAAGAAATTTGAGTGCATCATGTGTTCTGGATAACACTGATTGACATTTGTCATGATTTTTGATATGTATCTAACAATGAGAACCTGAATGATAAGAAAATTTTTGGCTAACTTTGACTAATGTGATGTTTTCTGTTTATGTGTGAAATGGTCTTATCAGAGATGTGTTTTAGTAGTGTACGTGATGAGTATTTTTGACTAAAGAGCCACACAGTGTTTTGGAACATTGTCTTGAAAGAAAATAAACACAACAGCATGAGATCATGATGTCACAACAGAATGGCATCATGTTGAATTACCTCACAGTTGGCAGTACAGTGGTCCCTCGCTATAACGCGGTTCACCTTTCGCGGCCTCACAGTTTCGTGGATTTTTTAGTGCAATTTTGCATGCTTTTTTTTAAACTGCGCATTGTGTTCTGCGTCCTTATCAGGTGGGCCAGTCGCAGCACTGGCCGGCATCACCGAGATTGCTCTCACTGCCTCCGATGCGCTTACTGAGTCTGCGGGCTTGGTAAACGCAGCAGCGGGGCACTCACCGCCCTCCTGTCTGCTGTGCGGAGCTGTGCCAAATCTGGCAACAGGTCCAGAAACTACGCTCGCTGTTTTGATGTGGATGTTGACCGCAGCCGCAGAGCTCCGTGGCCACCAAGAGAGGACTTGGATTCTTTGTGGGTCCCGCATCCGTACCTCCGGAGGCAGTGAGCGAAGGGAGAGTTCTGCATGTGTCTGTTTATAATCTTCTCGTCCAGAAGAAAAACGACAGTGTTTACACAGGAGAGAAAAGTGAGAAAATGTTAATGCCTGTTTGAGAAAAGTGTATAAAGTGTGTAGTGAGGGGTTTTACAGCCTTAAAACATCTATAATAATTGCAAAAAATAGCGCTGACTACTTCGCGGATTTCGCTTATTGCGGGTTATTTTTAGAACGTAACTCCCGCGATAAACGAGGGACCACTGTAATGGGGATTTTCAATGTTGAAAAACAGGGGAACCAGAATCCAGGCTAGGACTTCTACCCAACTTTTCAGACTTGGAGTCCTGTGTTTCTAAAGAATTACAGTTTGAATATACTATAGGTTTATTCTCAAACGTGCCCAGAGATGGCACCAGAACAAGTCTGGTATGTTTTCACTTACGTTGCCAGTAAATTCTCAAAGTGGGTCATTGTTTTTGTTTTTCTGTGTCTCTGTCAGACAAACATTTCCTCAAACCCTCACCAACAGCAGAATAAGCTGTATTACATGTACTTTTGCACTTGCTAGAGAATATTCACATCCTTTACCTTTTTATTTGACCAAGCCATAGGTGTATTTGTGTCACTCTGGCATCAGTCTGTGTTTGAGAAAGTTCTTGGTGTGGGCCCAAGTGAATGAACCCCAAACACATGTTCACAACACTTAACACGACATCTCATCTCCAAACTGTGAGGACCACAGATAACGTCTTTGTGGTGGGAGACTTTATGTAAAAGTTTATAATACGTTATTTACTGAATACGAGGTCTATCAGAAAAGTATCCTACCTTTTTATTTAAAAAAAAAAACTATGGATTTGAATGACGTGCGATTACACCAATCATGCTTGAACCCTCGTGCGCATGCGTGAGTTTTTTCACGCGTCGGTGACGTCATTTCCCTGTGGGCAGGCCTTGAGTGAGATGTGATCCCGCTCTCGGCTGAATTCCGTTGTTTCACACGCTGCTCGAGACGGCGCGCGTTGCTTTATCAAAAATTTTTCTGGACCTGTGGCGAATATCCGAGTGGACACTATTCGAGAAATTAAGCTAGTTTTCGGTGAAAAGTTTAAAAGAGAGATTATGGGGTGTTTCTGTCGGTGTAAGGACTTCCCACGGAGCGGGACGTCGCGCAGCGCTTCCAGGCGCCATCGTCGGCCTGTTTTGACCTGAAAACATCCTAATTTAAGGCTTAATTCACCCAGGACGTCGTGAGAGAACAGAAAAGATTCAGAAGAGGCCGGCATGAGGACTTTATGCGGACATTCCACTGTTTAAGGACATTTTGTAATGAAAGACGTGCGTGCAAATTCACCGAGTCGTTTCCGTGACGACTCGGCAAATCTGTGTGCGCCGCGACAGGAAAAACACCTCCGTGTTGAAAGCCATTTGTAAAATTCAGGCGGCTTTTGATGGCTTTCAACAAGTGAGTAACTGAGAAATTGTTTAACAGCTGGGCATGTTCCAACTTGCCCGTTAAGGTTTCCAACGGAGGTGTTTTTCCTGTCGCAACCCCCTGCGGTCGGGTCCGGCCCGACATGCGACTCTGCCCACACGTTCTTTCATTACAAAATGTCCGTTAATAATGGAATGTCCGAATAAACTCCTCATGCCGACTTCTTCTGAAAGTTCTCTGTTCTCTGACGACTTACTGGGTCAACAGAGCCTGAAATGTGGAAGTTTTCAACTTGAAACGGCGAGACGCTGCCGCCTCGAAGCGCAGATCGCCATCAGGCGCCGTGGGCCGTCCTTAAAGCGACACTTACAGACCCAAATCTCTCATCAGCCGTTAAAATTTTTACCGAAAACCAGCTGAATTTATCAAATGATGTCCACTCAGTTGTGCCTTACAGTTTTGAAAAAATTTTGATCAAACAAAGCAGCAGTCTCTGAGCCATTCCTAAACAATGAAAAATTCGATGAGAGGGTGGGACACTCCTCACTCAAAGACTGCCCACAGGCGAATGACGTAACCGACAGGCGTGAAAAAAACTCTTGCATGCCTACGAGGGTTCAAGCATGTCTGATGTAATCACACGTGATTCAAATCCATATGGTTTTTGAAAAAAATAATGTCGGATACTTTTCTAATAGACCTCGTATATCTGCAAATTATAAAAACCAAGAGACACAAAATCAAAGGTTAATATGGTCATAATTAAAGGCAATAATATTTAATGCACAACCTACTGTAAATAATAATTGTGGATGCGTGCATGGATTTAAAACTCACCAGGCTGATCCCACCACTCCAGAAAATTCTGACTACGCCCCTGTAACAGACCTTTTACAAGTGTTCGTGTTATTTTGATGTACAGTTTTTGGTGTACCAGTGAAAATAATGCAACATAAATCTTTTTTTTTTTAAATCTGAATTTATAGGTCATGAACCAGGGCTGGTGCAGCTGGTAAATTACTACAGAGGGGCAGACAAGCTTTGCAGAAAGGCTTCTTTGGTCAAGTGTGTATCTACTTTTTGAAATTAAACATCTGTACTTGTTGTTTATAATCTTTTAAAAATATATTTTTCAGAAAAGAAGTAATTAGCTCACTGGCACTACTAATAATAGTTTGTTACACAGGCTGATAAAGACCAGCAAAGAACTCTCCGATTTTTCTAACTGGTTCCCGGAATCGTACATCATCTATCCCACTGACCTCAAAACTCCAGTTGCTCCAGCGGAGAATGGCATTAGTCATCTAAAGAACAATCCCAAGACTGATGAGCGGGAAGTGTTCTTGGCTTCCTATCATCTTAAAAAGGAAAGTGGGGAGGGAACAGTGTGGATCGCCAAGTCATCTGCTGGAGCTAAAGGTAAATTATGTTATGGATGTTCATGTGCTTTACTTACTGTACTTTGTATTCATGTGATGCCATTGAGTCATGTTTGTGAGAAACACCTGTATTTGAAGACAAACCAATGCAGGCTCATCAGAGCATTTATTTATTTATTTATTATTTATTTATTTATTTATTTGGTGTGTGTCCTAATTGTTTCACACGGAAAAAACATCTTTTTTTATTTAGCTTATCTGGAGCAAGGCGCTAATGTCATGGTAAAGTGTCCATCTGCCCACAATTCATAGCAACATTAAATAAAATTTAAGCATACTGCACAAAAAAGAATGCATCTAATTACATAGACTACTCACCCATGGTAGAAGCACAAAAATAATCAGTCATAAATGGATGCTGCAATTCTGAAAGGCTGCTGCTGGGATCTGAAGCCTTGTGCATAATGGAACAAAACCGCAATGAACACATAACATCATAACACTGACTGGTGGAATTGTGAGCTTAAACCTCACAACTTTAAAAATACCAAAATATTCCAGGAATTGTTAAAATTACTTGTATTCTGAATGGCTGTTTGGGATATTTAGGTTTATGTGGGGTATCTGTGGCTGCATTTTAGGCCCTGCCTGTGGAACCACTGTGTTATTGTGTGTGTGTGTGTGTGTGTGTGTGTGTGTGTGTGTGTGTGTGTGTGTGTGTGTGTGTGTGTGTGTGTGTGTGTGTGTGTGTGTGTGTGTGTGTGTGTGTGTGTGTGTGTGTGTGTGGTTGGGGGGGATCATTGGAATGCATCTGAAGAAAATATGTGGATGTCCATAAGTCAATCTGCAGCATTTTGCTCGTGCACCACATGCATTGCACAGATACCTCAGTGTTCAGGACCCCAACCAGAAAAGGCTAAGGTCATACCCAAGCTTCACTTGGTTGCCCTACTTTTAGGAGGTTTGGATGGACTGGTTGCCTGCCTGAGTGGTTGCCGGTCAGGACTATGGGCAGTTCCATGGGGTGGTGGATCATGTAATGACATGTGGCATCAGTTCATGCTCCCAGACCCGACCTGATTACAAACATTTACCAAAGATATTCTTTTGCAAACCCCAAAACATTTCATATACGTAGTTTGAAAAGGTCTCGTTGGCAAAAACTCTTTTTTTCCCCTCCTATATTTAAACACTACCTTATTTGTCTGGGTGTACAAGTATTTACAGTGCATCCAAAAAGTATTCACAGAGCTTCTCTTTTTCCACATTTTGTTATGTTACAGCCTTATTTCAAAATGGAGTAAACTCACTTTTCCCTCTAAATTCTACTCACAACACCCCATAATGACAACATGAGAATTTACTTTTTTTTTTTTTTTTTTGGCAAATTTATTTAAAATAAAAAATTAAAGCATCACATGTCCATACGTATTCACACCTTATATGTAGACTAGGGTGGTCCATAAAAATGGTCAAAATTTTTTTTTCAAAAAACTTCAAGTCTCACCCTCTAAATTTACAAACACATCATGTACAATTTCATAATTTTTACTGGTAGCACACAGCCCTTAAAGATTTTGCTGGCAATAACTTTGTCATATAGTATGGTCATTTCCAGATATTTCCAAATTATTTCTGTCAGTTTAATATTGATATGTCAGGACAGAAATTATGGCAATACATTGGAAAATCAAATCTTTTCATATCCCATAAAATAGTTAACACTAAAACATGAATTGTGAGATGCAGTTCTTCTCCTACAATACCTACATACTGGGGTAGCGAAGATTTTGTAACAATCAAACATTGCATTTTCATTTTATTGATGAAATACTGTTTCATTATTGATAAATTTAAATAAGTCTATGCTTTATATATTTCCACATATATTTTGATCTCGCTCCAAATGATAATATTCTTTATGCCTTGCAGTACTTAATATTCAAAAATGTATGAATCAGCACAAGAACCAATTATACAGCTGTGTAACATAAGAGAACATCTTTTACATGATAATGATATTTAAGTTGCTTGCATCATGACCAAGACTTGCTGCCGTTTCAGTCAGAATATAGGTGGCACTTCTGTCTGTTGTTTTGGTCCTATCCAGTGCTGCTGCAAGTCCTGGTGTTACAACAGCTTTAATTTTACTGGCTTTTTGTGGCACTGGCATAACAAATTCTTCATCTGGACTTTCTGTGTTCTCTTCACTCTGGCTGGAGACAGTGTCAGGTAGTGAGACATTAGATGGTCCAGGCTCCTCCAATTTCTCTTTGTATTTTGCTTCTGCAGCTTTCCTTTTTTCTGCTCTTTGTTCTTTGGCAGTTTGTATTTTATCTATGCCTGTCATGCATCCTCTACCTTTCTCTCACTGAGCAAGTAGGAACTGTCTGTCATCTTCAAACTTTATCATTGTTAGGACATCCTGATGTCCCATGTGAGGGCAATTTTTCCCCCCTTTATTTCAGTCGGTGGAACCAATAAGGTATACAAATGTTCTACTTCTAGTAGCTGACATGTTTTACTGAAGTTTCCAGTTAATGGTTAAGCATGTTAAGTCAGCAAGTGTCTCTTTTTACATTTATCTCATGTTAGATTCACCATCACCAAAGATCTGAAAGAAAAGAAGCTGTGAATTGAAGCAAAATTTTCAGCTTGTAACCTAAAATAACATTTTTGAAAGTATGTTGTTTTGAAAGAAGAGAGAAATATTTAAACCCAGGTATAGTTTTAAATTGAATATAAAATTATACTTTAGTTACACTCAGGTGGTTAATTTCTATCCTCTTTATAAGTGATGTGATTAGATACTGGATAATGGATAACCTATTGCACGGGCACTCGGGCAGCGATAATTGATATATTTACAACCTTCAGCTATGATGTGCTACCTCTAAATATTAATGTATGACAAAAATATTTGGCAGGCTTTTTTTTTTTCCCAAAGCATCATAAAATGAAGGGGTGAGAGTAATGAATTTCCAACTTTTATTTTTTTTAACCACTCTAATGTAGACAGGTGTGTGCCTTTCCAAATCATGTCCAGTCAGCTGAATTTACCCCAGGTGGACTCCAATTAAGCTGTAGAAACATCTCAAGGATGATCAGTGGAAACAGGATGCACCTGAGCTCAATTTTGAACTTGATGGTAAAGACTGTAAATACTTATGTACACATGACTTCTTAGTTTTTTTTTTTTGTTGTTGTTGTTTTTTTTTAATAAATTAGCAAAAAATAAAAACCTGACCTTTTATCACATTGCCATTATGGGGTATTGTGTGTAGAATTTTGAGGAGAAAAAAAACTCTTCCATTTTGGAATAAGTCTGTAACATAACAAAATGTGGAAAAAGTGAAGTGCTGTGAGTACTTTTGTCCAGTGCTTAGTATAAGTTGTTTGACCTATTGTAATACTGCCACAGGTGCTGGTATATTGATATCCCATGATGCAAATGAGTTGCTGGAGTACATTGATAATCAGGAACAGGTTCATGTTATTCAGAAGTACTTGGAAAAACCTCTACTGCTGGAGCCAGGACATCGGAAGTTTGACATCAGGCAAGTGATGTGTGGCTCATCACACACTGAGAGAATGTGCTACTTTGTCTGGATATTGTAACTGATTTTTTTTACTGTTTCTGCGGTTGCATTTCCAGGAGCTGGGTGATGTTGGACCATCAATATAATATCTATTTATACCGGGAGGGCGTGTTGCGGACTTCCTCAGAACCCTACAACAGCTCTGATCTACAGGATATGACCAGTCACCTGACCAATCACTGCATTCAGAAGCAGCACTCACAGAACTACGGCCGATATGAGGAGGGGAATGAAATGTTCTTTAATGAGTTCAGGCAGTATTTGCTGAACACTCATAATGTCTCCTTGGAAACAACCATATTACCTCAAATCAAGCATATCATAAAGTAAGTCCTTCTATGTTCATACCAACCAAAACTCAATGCTAACATCTTGTATCTTACCAGATTAAGAACATACAGGTATAATGAGGGTAAACCCTTTTACATCTGGTGAGCTTTGATGTACAAGATCAATTGAAAACCAACTTTGTTTTCCCTAATATCCCATAGGCATATCTGCCACCTAATGAATGGTGATGCTGGATTAGAAGCAGGTGTGGTGTCAGGCAGATATATGAATGTACTAAGCCACATAAATAAGACATTGGTTTCTGGATTACCGAAGAGTCGTTTCAAAATCTCAAATAACAGGTCAAGCCTCCACAAACCTTGCATAAAGGATTTTATATGAATTGAGCCACGAAACATAAAAAGCGTGAAAGAGGTCTTTGAGTGAGGTGTGCAGTGAATGTGGTCTGTGAGAGAGACTGAGAATGTTTCTGCAGTGATGCTTACTAAATCAGAGAAATAACCAGTTTTTTCTGATAGTTTAACAACTGTTAATTCGGTCACAAATCAACACAACCCTGTGAAAGGGAGTTTGGAGCTGAAACAGAGTTCTGTCTTCTTTCTCTGCCTCTTTCAAATAGGAATCAGAATACATTATTAATTCCTGGGGAGGGGGTTAAGGACTTACCAATGTAGGGCCTGTGGACCACGTTTGCACCCCAGCCATTTTGGCTTGCTATGACAATTAACAAATTAATAAATGACTGTTGAGTACATTATGCATCTGTGTATTTATTATTTCGAAATTGGCAGTACGGTGGCTTAGTGGTTAGCACTGTTGCCTTAAAGCGACAAGTCCCCAGGTTGTCTACGGACCTGGTCCTTTCTGTATGGAGTTTGCATGTTGTCCTTCTGTTTGCATGGGTTCCCTCTGGGTGCTCCGGCTACCTCCCACTTCCAAATGTAACCTGCAGTGTGTTCTTTCACTGTGTCCCACTCTGGGCTTGAAATCCTCGTCTCCTGGATGGGAGGTAGGCACTCCAACCACGAGGATAAAACCCATGGGCTCCAGTGTCTGTCACCACATTGTCTCTTGGAACTGGGGAGCAAGATTTACAAACTACTGTACATATGCCGCAGCTTCTCCTGTTGGCCTCCGTTACACAAAGACCTGCAGCTTAGGTGAATTTGTCACTCCATATTGACCATAGGTGAGTCGGAGTGTGAATGAGTTTATCTGTTTAAATGTGTAGGCGTTGTGATAGACTGGCAGCCTGTCCAGGGTGTACCCCACCTCTCGCCTAATGACCTCTGTAATATGCTCCAGCCTCTCTGAATAAGTGGGTTGTCTTATTTCAAAATTTTGTTTTTGATTTGGAATGTTAATTTTCTACCCAATATTATACATTTTATTGTATTAATGTAATTATCACTACAATATATCAACATTTGTTTTTGGCCCACAGCCCTCCATCCAGGTTAATTTGTTGCCCTTCAGACAAAAAAACAATTGGGCACCTCTGAACATAATTATGGTTTTGAAGTGTAACTTGAAATTTGCTTGTCACATTATTTAATTTCCAAAGGCTACGTCTGGCTGCTTGTATATAGACTAATGAAGTGTATTTTGAGCCATGTGTAATTTGACCTCTTTTCAGGAATAAGTCCGTCTCTGAGACGCCTGTTTTTCCTCAGGGAAACCCCTCTTTTATCCAATTCATGCACAGTTAAGTGGACAGCTTATCATTATTATTATTATTATTGTTGCCCCCTGGTCATCTCCCTAAGGAGGTCTTCCAGGCATGTCCAACCAGGAGGAAGCCCTGGGGAAGATCCAAGAGATGCTGGAGAGATTATGTTTCCCAGGTGGCTTGGGAACACCATGGGATCTCCCAGGAGGAGTTACAGGACTTAGCTGAGGATAGGGACGTGTGGATGAGCTGCTTACTCTGCTGCTACCGCGACTTGGACCCAGATAAGAGGCTGAAAAAATTAATGAATGTATTGTTATTGCCAAACACATTTTAAGTTTTTGCATCCACAAACAGAGAAATGGAAAGGGTGCATCACATAACCTCTGCCCTCCTCTGTGACTTGGTGGCAGTATAGTTACGAGCACATTTGTGTGTTCAGAATAACTCCTCACACAATGCTTTTGAAAAACAAAGATTGCATGTATCATGTTACAATGTAAGAAATGTATGTCTCTTCATACAAGTTACTTTTATTATTATTTAATATTTCTTTAACCAGGTTAGTCCCATTGGGATTTAGATCTCTTTTACAAGGGAGGCCTGGACAGTTATTATTATTAGGGCCCGAGTAGGCAGCGTCCTACGAGGACCCTATTGTAATTGCGCTGTTTATTATTATTATTATTATTATTATTATTATTATTATTAGGGCCCGAGTAGGCAACGTCCTACGAGGACCCTATTGTAACAGCGCTATTGTAATTGCGCTGTTTATTATTATTATTATTATTATTATTATTATTAGGGCCCGAGTAGGCAACGTCCTACGAGGACCCTATTGTAATTGCGCTGTTTATTATTATTATTTATTATTATTATTATTATTCTCACTCTTGAAATCAAAATTTCGGCCTCTTCCCATGCTGAAAAACTCAACAAACTTTCCAAAGTCATCCAGCCGGATCCAAAATTCGATATTTTGGGGGCGTCGCACATGGTCACAGAAAAATCGCGAAATAGCGCCACCTAGAAATTTTCAAAAACCCCTCCGCATTGGGCTTTTTTTGTCGTAGCCTCACGAAATTCGGTACACATATTTACCATGCCAGGACGCACAAAAAAGTCTCTTACTGTCATGGTGAAATATCGACAGGAAGTCGGCCATTTTTATTTTAAGTTTCGATTTTGAGCAAATTTTTGCCATTTTTGGCCTTTTCCACTACTTACATTTGAACGAACTCGTCCTAGGGATTTCATCCGATCGTCTTCAAATTTGGTCAAAATCATCACAACACAATGGTGATCAAAGGTTATCAAAAGATTCTAATTAACTCAAAAGGCGTGGCCGCTAGGGGTCGTCAAACTTTGGCGAGCTTTTCGGAGCACGCCATTTCACTTCGAACGGCTGTCACGCCCACATACTTCATCGTAGATCCTTCAAACTTGCTGGACATGATGAGGGCTCTGCCCTGAACGTCTACATATCTTAAGTTCCCACCTGTGCCATAGTGCCCTCCGGTGGTGGCGGGAAAGGTCCTATTTTTACTTTAAGAGGTCCTGATGTCACATACTTAACACAATCAACTTCATTCCACTTCTAAAACATGCAGAAGAAATTGGTGAACGTAGGCGATGAACGCCGTGAAGTTACGAGTAATGGCGTCCGTGTGGCGGCGTGCCGAATATTGACCATTCGCCATGAAATTACGTTCTTCCTTTTGACGGCTTTAATTTTGTCACATCATCATGAAAATTGATAAACAGGTCGAGCACGACAACCTCTTACAATTCATAGGGGCGTCGCCCATGGGCGGGGCAAAATGCCTCAATAGCACCCCCTTGAAACTTTCAAAAACCCCTCCACATAGGGGTTTTTTTGGAGTAAGGAGATGAAAATTGGTACACGTGTGACTTGCATAGGCGTACAAAAAAGTCTTTCGCACCATGAGTCTACTCCAAACAGAAAGTCGGCCATTTTGAATTTTCTTCTCATTTTGAAATGATTTCCACATGTTGTATTTGAACGAACTCCTCCTAGGGATTTTGTCCAATGCACTTCAAATTTCTTTGACAACATCCAAATATGTGTCTACGAGTGCTGAAAGCAGATACAGTAAGTTTAAATACTTGGGGTCAACTGTTCAAAGTAATGGAGAGTGTGGCAGAGAGGTGAAGAAGAGAGTGCAGGCAGGGTGGAGTGGGTGGAGAAAGGTGGCAGGAGTGATTTGTGACTGAAAAATATCTGCAAAAGTGAAGGGGAAAGTCTCCAAGACAGTACTGAGACCAGCCATGTTGTATGGCTTAGAGACAGTGGCACTAACAAAACGATAGGAGGCAGAGCTGAAGATGTTAGGATTGTCTTTGAGAGTGATGAGAATGAACAGGATTAAGAATGAACATATCAGAGGGACAGCTCAGGTGAGACAGTTTGGAGACGACGTCAGAAACACGAGATTGAGATGGTTTGGACATGTGCAGAGGAGGGACCCAGGGTATATAGGGAGAGAGATGCTGAGGATGGAGCCACCAGGCAGGAGGAGAAGATGGAGGCCAAAGAGGATGTTTATGTATGTGGTGAGCAGTGATGCCGGTAACGCGTTACTTAGTAACGCATTACTCTAATCTGACCACTTTTTTTAGTAACGAGTAATCTAACGTGTTAATCTTTCCAAATCAGTGATCAGATTAAAGTTACTTCTCCAAGTCACTGTGCGTTACTATTATTTTTGCATTGTGGGTCAATAGCAGCATTAAACTTGGTCCATGGGCAGGAGGGGTTCGACTGAACTGCCCACTTTAAGTGAGCTGTGAGCTTTTTATCCGCGGTTTTCTGCGGCAGTTACAACTCGTCCTCACCTCTTAAAGCGCGGTGACAACAGCACGCCTGCACTGAGCTTTACAAAGAGATTTTTATGCTTTTTTTTATGCTTTATTTAGAATTCTGAGCTGAGCCGCTCCGTATCTTCTCGGTAAAACAGCTGATCCTCCGCGACCCGTCAACAACTACCACTTTTTTCCCCACTCAAATGCACCTAAACTCTCTTTCTGAGGACCACGTGATGTGAAAACACAATAAAACGTTCTTACCTGTAAATCTGGTCATGTTTTCTGCATAAATAAATGTTACCCATTCTTTGTGCTCAGATGCCAAAGCAGGGGCGAATCCAGATGGAATGGGGGTTTGGGGCAAGGATGTGCCCCCCCCCCCCCCATAAACACCCCTAGATTAAAGGTCCAGTTTTGAAGCCTTTTTTGTTTACTACAGCTACTAATACTACTTATAATAATAATTTTAACAATTAAAATGTTTAGACAGAATTTCAATGTTAGAAAAATGTTAGAAATAATTTAATAGTTACATTTATAAACAATGCAGGTTATAAATTGCAAGTTTTACTGTTACAGTGCTGTCAACAGTTAAATATGAGGTCAAGAAAGAGATCTTTATTTGACACTCCTTTCAACATAAAAAATAAAAGATATGGCACTATAGATGGATGTATCTTTTTGCGTTTTGGTTTCACAGGAGCTGCCTGACATTCATTGAACCAAGAATCAGCACCAAACACCTGTCCTACCACAGCTTCCAGCTTTTTGGATTTGACTTCATGGTGGACCAGAGTTTCAAAGTGTGGCTCATTGAGATCAATGGAGCTCCAGCCTGTGCACAGTCAGTAACATTCAGTTGATCATATTCAATCAATCTCCTTATTCGTACTTATATTATATATATTATATATTCAATCTTTTTCTTCTATTCTTCTTCAGGAAACTTTATTCAGAACTATGTCAAGGTATTGTGGATGTGGCCATTTCCAGTGTCTTCAGCTTAAACACTGCCGGTGACTCGTCTGCTTCATCTTCACCTTTTTCCTCCTCCTCTTCCTCTATGATCACCACGTCCTCCTGCTCCTCTCCCAAACCAAGAGCGCCCCTCCACGTGGGCCCATTCACTCGACTGTAAGCACACACTCATAGAATATCTCTTTCTTTGTCCCTCCTACTCAAAGCTGAGCTCTGTCCCGGTCTGAATTTATTTGAGAGAATGCTGGGACGCCTATAATCTGTCCTTCCCTGCCACGCCTGCTCAGTGTTCTGAACTGCAGAAATGATCGCCCAATAATGCAGATGTGACTGTGATGTAAAAAAAAAACAATCAATTCTCTGGGACTTTCCAAATGAGGACACATTATATTTCATACAAGATGCACCATCACTACTCCATTAACAAATGAAAGGAGATCAGGAAAATGCAGAGACACTTCAAATGAGACTGTAGTGCCTTACATCTCATTAAAAAGGCTGCAAATTAGCTTTTGTTCTTGTGACATATAATCTAAAATACTTTGCACTGCTGATCTGGAACATCCAGAATATTTCTGGTCACAAACTGAGTTCACAGCAATTGGGATACATAATTAAATCGAGCAGTTAAGGTCTTAGACCAGGGGTGCTCAAGTTCAGTCCTCGAGAGCTACCTTCCTGATACTCTTAGTTGTCTCCCTGCTCCAACACACCTGAATCCAATGAAAGGCTCATTAAAAGCCTGCTAACAAGTCTTTCATTGGATTCAGGTGTGTTGGAGCAGGGAGACAACTAAGAGTATCAGGAAGGTAGCTCTCGAGGACTGAACTTGAGCACCCCTGTCTTAGACACTTGTTGAATTATTTTTATGATTTTTCTGTTTACTTGTAGTTATTTGTAGCCATATTAGTGAGTCAACATAAG
This sequence comes from Thalassophryne amazonica, assembly GCF_902500255.1. Lineage (NCBI taxonomy): Eukaryota > Metazoa > Chordata > Actinopteri > Batrachoidiformes > Batrachoididae > Thalassophryne > Thalassophryne amazonica. Next base: position 74,127,877 of record NC_047115.1, read on the forward strand.
AATGATACAGAAACTATTGGGCAGCGTACAGCATGTCTAAAGTGACTAAAATCACATATGACTATCACTTTGATCAACACTAAATTTTGCATGTCCAATCTATGGCCCGTTAAGAGTTTACCGTAATTTCCGGACTATAAGCCACTACTTTTTTTTTATACACTTTGAACACTGTCGCTTAAACAATAATGTGCCTAATTTATGGATTTTTATAGGCTTTCTTGTAATTTACTCATAAATTGAAATACGTCCATTAATGCTGTCCATTGATCGGCTGAAAGCTGCAGTCCTCATGCAGAGTAAATTCATACATTACACACAATAAATATAAAGTCTTACTTGTTCATTTTAGTGGGATTCATCACATCCTGAAGAAAAATGATCCACATTAAGGCTCCTGATTTTGGAAAACGTGTGAAAATACTTTATTTCCTTCTCGTGGCTGAAGAATGGTCCTGTGACACCGGCACTTTGTGCCACAGTTCCTCCGTCAGGTCACCGTCAGATTCTGCACAGGAGGTCGTCCATCAGGTGGCTGAGTTGCAGCGCTTGGTGTGCATGTCCAGGCCGATGTGAGACCGGCTCGGTCTGCTACAGCTGTAATCCTTTGGTTGGGTGTCTGTGGTGCTGTCAGCGGAGCCTGGATTCCCCCCCCCAACAGCCTGCTGTTTGTGCCAAGTTGAAAGAGTCACAGCGCGGCAGCGGCTCATTCATTAACATCTCAGTTACCACAGGCATCAGGTGATTCTGTCTGCATGTGATGAAATTATCCCATGATACACAAAGAAAACAAAATAAAATAATGTTAAAATTACTCAGTTTTACCGCAGTGTGGAGCGGAGACACTGCACGACACCGTGCATGGCTTGATGCCGTCAATAATTGCGTGTTTCGCCTTCGGACAAAAGCATTTACGGTACGTGTTTCTGTATGTTACCAGTGTGTATTTAATTAAAAGTAAAAAAAAATCTTTCTGTGTAACACCTTTCTGTGTAAATATCTCATGTTTCAATGTGGACAGCTGCGACTTAACAACAAATGCGGCCTCTATATGTACAATTTTTTTTTCCTTTTTAAAATTGGTGGCTGAGTTTTATATTCAGGTGCGCTCACTAGTCTAGAAATTACGGTAAGTTATTACAGTGAGCTCAAAAGCTCAAAAGTTGGCTACTTTTATATTGGAGAACCTACTACAGGTACTAGTCAAAACAGAAAGCCTTTGCAACAGTCCTGGATGAAACATGAAAAGTAAAATAACCTATGGTTTGTGATACCGTTAAAAAAGTGCCACATTTTCGTGACGCGAGCACAAAATGAGGGGTGACGTGGGGTGGGGAGTCTGTAGGGGTTAGAGTTCGGGGAAGGGAGAGAGCTAGGTTAGGTAGGGTAAGAAATAGTAAAATAAAAATACTGTGTCACGATAATGTGACTCATTTTGTGACAGCGCACGAAAAAAAGCGCGAGACTGGGATGAATCTACAGGGAAACTGGAAATCTGGAGCAGTTTGATAGAAAACTTGGCTGAACAGATTTGAATATAAATTACATTTTGAATATTGACATGTATAGACTGACAAACTAGGGATAACACCATAATTACCAGAGTGCACATTGCCACAAGCACATGGGGGGAGCAATTGCTGATACAGTGGACATGATGAAAAAAAAAAATGTGAGTCTTGGTTAAAGTCCTCTTGAAGGCAGAGTTGGTGTGATAGTGCCGTCAACACTGTGGGTCTGACCCACACCCCTATAGTTGCATCATTATGAGTTGCATGGCCCCTGCGGGGCCTTGGGAGGTTATTGGGGGCTTGGACGCCTGAATAGGTCAAGTTGGATTTTTTTTTTTTTTTTTTTTTTATGAAGCTAAACTGTCAGTGTTATGTGTGGTTCCAACCTTCTGGGGACAAGTTGATTGTACAATGTGTGTCATTTGTTACTGAAACCCCATTTATTGATGATCACATGAAATTAAACTACACAGCAAGGATGGATTCCCAAATCATAACTTGCACTGTTAACAGTCAGGTATTTATTTTCCATACCCCATTGTCCTTTCCATCACTTCACATCCCAACACTCATTGGACAAGATGCACCATAGGCATGCTGTTCTGGGTGGGAGTAGGTCTTCCCATACATAGACTAAGGTTCAATTCCAGGTGTGTGTTTCAGGCATCTGTCTCTGTATTTGAACAAGACAGCTGAGCTACATTGGCCCAGTCTACCCATCTATAAATTAGTACTGGCGTTGGATGGAGAAGTAGCCTGAGATGGATGGGTGTCACATCCAAGGGGAGTCATACACTCATATGCTTCATGCTGCAGTGTCTGGGATCAGCTACAGCCCGATGAACCTGGGGGCCTGTACAGGGTTTACATCTTCCTGTATTTAGATTTTTGGAGCAAATCCGTACAGATGGTGACAACTACTAAACTCCACAGAAAGACCCCAGGTGGAATTGAACACAGGATTTTCTTCCTGTGAAACAACTTTTCAGTCAGTTAAGTTGCGTGTAGCTCTCTTTGAGGAACAGCATTCATTTAGGGAATAACCCAATGATTTGCAGACGTTAATGCTGGATTACGGTCGCAAATAGCTGTTTTACCAGCTCCGCTAATGTGTCGCCGGTCATCAGACACAAGGGGGTTATTCCCATTCTAATCCAATTCCAACGTTTGCACAGATCCGTGCCCACCACTTAAGGCTACATCTTAATCGGCATAATAATATAGTTCGGTAAAAATATTACGCACACAAAGGGTGTGGTCGGCTCGTTAAAGCTTACCATGGCAACAGCATCTTCATGCCAAACTGGAAATTCCGTGAGCAGAATCCACATCACTACTTTCGTATGGTAGCTTAAATTAATCCATTTTGGTGTCGCTGCTCAGCCAGTTTTTTTTCTTCTTCTTCGTGTTTAATGGCATTTTGCAACTTCTCACTCTCAGCCATTATTGACATCCGCGTAGCAACGCGCGTGGACAGGGCAAGGAGTAACACATTAAATGTGAAACGTTTTAATATTTTGCCACTTTACGCGATATTTTATGGTCTGAAATCTCACACAATTAACCAATCAGATTTGCGGAAAAGATGTAATTAGATTAGCATGACATTTATTATTTAGCTAAATTTGGTGCACAGCCAACAATACTAGGAAATGCAGAACAAGTAAAGAGCTCTTCATATTTCAGCACCTTGAGATATAGCTAATCTCCACTATTGACTGGTTCTGTCACCGCTTGGGTTATATTGTACACTTTTTAACTGAAAACAAAAATTAAGGGCACTTTTTTGTCCTTATTTTTATTTCTTGCATGCACTCTTTCAGGTTTCATTTGTATTTGTGTCCATTTTCTTTTTCAAAGATCTCTGAATCCATCAGACCTCTGAGTTGTACTGCCCAAGAGGATGTGTAAAATTGTTTGATGTTACCACAGCTGTGTTTGAGTACTTTCGTCATTGAAGTGCATGGTCTTTAGATACTCAGTTTAGTTCTGTTTGGGTAGTTATTCATTGTGTACCCATATGCAGATTAACTTCCAGAATTATACATTTTATGTCATTTCTGGTAGGTTAAAAAAAAAAAATCTTATGTAGCTGGAAGAGCATCCTCTTTGAAGGGAACAACGATGCCGCAGACACCTGAGGCCTAACTTGTGTATATGTAAAAGAACCAGGACACACTGGTTGATCCAGGATCCACTGATCCTGGTCAGACCAGTTTGCTTTATTCAGTTGTTTGAGTACAATTAAGGATTTTATTAGACAAACTAGAATCAACCTTCTGAGATGATTGCCTGCATCTATGGTTTTCATCCATGATATACATCAGTGCTGGAACTCATAATCAGTAAGTGAAATAAACAAGACTGTAATTAGATAAATGGCTATGAAAATATGATGTATCTGCTATGGTAACATCACAAAATGCTATTGACGCTGAAATAACATTTTAAAGTTTTGAAAGATGTATGAAAGTACTCATGGGTGATTATGTACACTTTATGTTGAGTTTGCATTTTTACTGACTTTGGAAATATCCAAAGCAAGTTGTCAGATGATGATGTGTTTTTTGTTTTTGTTTTTTTTTTTAACTGTCATTGGTCAGGAAATTCCTTTCTCAAAGGAAAGGGTGCCTTAAAAAGAAGCAATGGATCTCCATCATTTAGATATGCCTTTATTTGTATTGAAGTGAATTTGACTTTTCTTAATGATGTCATCTTTCTTATTTAGATGCAGTTTTATTCAAGTGATTTTATTCAGGTTTTTTTTTTTTCATAATTCATATTTCTGTTTGAGTGTTTTCTGAATTTTCTCATCTTTACCAAAGATATTTTTAGTATCATGACATCAGATGGAAAACAGGAACTTAGAAAATGTCATATTTATATGTGTGTTGTGGTTCATCCAAGATCTTGCATGAGCACTTGTCTTTATCAGAAACAACATATTACAATAAATAAATTAAAAAGTGGACCATCATTGATCCTCTGTCTTTTGTTATTTTCATTATATGACTGACATCAACTTTAAGTTGAAGTCACACTATTTTTTTCCCTTGTTCTGTGTGATAAAGCAGAAATCTAACTGTAAATCAGTGGATTCGATCCACAGTTGTGGCTTAGCAGTGAAGTATCCGTGAACAAGACATTGACCCCCTAAACTGCAAACATTAGGATCTTGACCTATGGAATCACCGGCCTCGGAGGATGTTCATTCAGTTGTTTAATTTTGTAGAAAAAAAGCAGATCATAGACATGACACAAAACTAAAGTCATTTCAAATGGCAACTTTCTGGCTTTAAGAAACACTATAAGAAATCAGGAAAAAAAAATTGTGGCAGTCAGTAACGGTTACTTATTTAGACCAAGCAGAGGGGAAAAAATATGGAATCACTCAATTCTGAGGGAAAAATTATGGAATCATGAAAAACAAAAGAACACTCCAACACATCACTAGTATTTTGTTGCACCACCTCTGGCTTTTACAACAGCTTGCAGTCTCTGAGGCATGGACTTAATGAGTGACAAACAGTACTCTTCATCAATCTGGCTCCAACTTTCTCTGATTGCTGTTGCCAGATCAGCTTTGCAGGTTGGAGCCTTGTCATGGACCATTTTCTTCAACTTCCACCAAAGATTTCCAATTGGATTAAGATCTGGACTATTTGCAGGCCATGACAATGACCCTGTGTGTCTTTTTGCAAGGAATGTTTTCACAGTTTTTGCTCTATGGCAAGATGCATCATCATCTTGAAAAATGATTTCATCATCCCCAAACATCCTTTCAATTGATGGGTTAAGAAAAGTGTCCAAAATATCAACATAAACTTGTGCATTTATTGATGATGTAATGACAGCCATCTCCCCAGTGCCTTTACCTGACATGCAGCCCCATATCATCAATGATTGTGGAAATTTCCATGTTTTCTTCAGGCAGTCATCTTTATAAATCTCATTGGAACGGCACCAAACAAAAGTTCCAGCATCATCACCTTGCCCAATGCAGATTCGAGATTCATCACTGAATATGACTTTCATCCAGTCATCCACAGTCCACGATTGCTTTTCCTTAGCCCATTGTAACCTTGTTTTTTTTTCTGTTTAGGTGTTAATGATGGCTTTCGTTTAGCTTTTCTTTTCTTTTTTCTTGATTTCTTATAGTGTTTCTTAAAGCCAGAAAGTTGCCATTTGAAATGACTTTAGTTTTGTGTCATGTCTGTGATCTGCTTTTTTTTTCTACAAAATTAAACAACCGAATGAACATCCTCTGAGGCCGGTGATTCCATAATTATTGCCAGGGGTTGTGTGTGTATGTATGTATGTATGTATATATATATATATATATATATATACACACACACACACGAGGCAGATGAGGAAAACAGCTTTTTTTAGTTAAAGAAAATGGATATCTGTATAAGTAGGCAGATTTTAATAGAGAATTAAAATTGTTTCATGTTATGGCTGTTTAGCAGTGGTGGGTCATGCATTCAGAACTATCCTGCCACAATTAAACAGCATCACATCACAACTTTAATGCATGTACTAAAGTATAAATGCATGCACAGTACTGTGCAGATGCTTTAGGCATCCCATGTCATGTCAACACGAAATCACTTCCAACAAAGTTGAACATGTGAATCACATTTCTTTGGTCCATAATAATTTCTTTGTAAGTGTACTGGCCAATAGAATACCACACAAACACAGTTGCAAATGAACATACAATATTAAAATGATTGTAAAACATTATTACTCATACTTTGTCGCATTTTCCCTAAAGTAGTTTTTGAGGTCCTGTGACGTCTACAACGAAAAATCACGTAAATACATCCTGACTGTCATATAGATTATCATTAAAGTTGAAATTCATCACACATTTAATTTATTTATGAATATTTATCAGGTTTTCATAATTTTGCTTCGCACTGTAAAAAAGAATAGTTGAGAATACTTCAAATTTGTAGGCAACAGTCTGCACTAAGACATGTTTTGCCGATGATGAACTAAACACTATAATATATACGTAGAATATTGCAATACTGCAAATTTGAAGTATTCTCAACTATTCTTTTTGTTTACAGTGCATAACAATGCTTTTATGATGCCTTAAATGCTCCTAAAACCTTTTGCACAGTACTGTATATATGATGTATTAATGTTTGACTACATGCATAATAAAGAAAAAAAAAAATTTATTTATGCTTTATACATATGAATCAAGAAATTAATACATGTCTAAATAAATGATAAAAACGTATTTATACCTTTACCATTCAGCAAAATGACTTATTTACTCGAAGGGGTTTAAAAAAAAAGGACCATGATCTGAACTTATAGCCGTGGCCTGCGGGGAGCAGCAATGTGCCGCCTTCACTCTGAAGAAGGCCAGAAGAAGAAGGCGTGACGTACTTCCTGTGTCGGTCAGCATGCACGTGTAAACAAGCAGAATCATGGACTTTTTTAATAAGTGGAGTAATTTGGCTGCGGGTCCGAGCCTGAGGAACCTGACTTTGGGAGGGTTCGGCCTGGTGGCGGAGACTCAGCACGCTTCTGTTCAGGACCTAACAAAGGCTCATATCGAGTCCTTTGACCAGGCGGTGACCGACGGACTGAGCCGCGTCGTGCAGGTCAGGAACACTTTGGATTAAACACAACGTTTTTCTTTTATGCTGACATCTTGTCCAATTAATAATTACCTTCAAATGGCCAGAGTTGTTTTAATGGTGATGTAATAATGTTTAAAGGTGTATTTAGTAGAACTTTGTTTCATAAAGACGTTACATCTGCTCCTGCAGCTGGAGGACAATTTGCAGCTTTAGTAAACCTGCAAATAAGAGATGCATGAGGAAAAACCTTTAGAAATATTCGATATGCCGAAGTATGCGGATCGGGACAAACGGATTTCTTTGCACTCCCTGATCGAATCTGGTTTCATAAAGCAAGTACAAGTGGATTGAAAAATAGTTTGTACCCAACTGCTGTTAGAGCTTTGAATGCCACTGGAACCAAATTGTCATGTCACATCCCACACTTGAAATGAGTGCAGTATTTGTTTATGTGCAGTATCCACTGCCACTGAGGTATCCACAGTTTTGTACATATTTTTCTCTTCTTTATATACAATCTTTTTGCTACTACGTTCTTCTAACTTTTTCTTTTTTTTAAATTTGTGCTTTGGACACAGTTTTCATTCTGTTAAATTTTATGTTTATTACCTCCGCCAAGGAGGTTATGTTTTTGGTCGGGTTTGTTTGTTTGTCTGTCTGTCAGCAGGATAACTCAAAAAGTTTTGAACGGATTTTGATGAAATTTTGTGGAGTGGTTGGAAATGACAAGAGGAACAAGTGATTCAATTTTAGTGGTGATCCGGATCCCGATGCTAACGTGTTAGCATGTCTATGGCATTTTCAGTGTTAAAAGTTAGCATTAAGCAGTTGCAGCTGTCATCACGTTCGGGTGCATTTGTTTTCAAATTGTAATATTTCTTAAATTTATTTTTGTTTATATATTAATAATCTAATGATTATTATATACCATTTTAGAGTAACAGACAAAAAGAAATAGATCACTGTGCCAAGCAGGGAATCTCTTTGGGGTCAGTGACCTTATGGCCTTGTTTAGAGAAGTGTTTCATAAATGTTAAAAAATTCACAATATCAGTGCTCAGATGACAGTAGCTTCTGGTTAAAGGTGCAAGTTGCAATAAACTGTGATGCCAAGCGCTAAGGATACATGCTATCCAGTCACAGCAGATGAAACTTTTTTTTACTACTGAGCAAACATCATTGTTACACTTTTTTAGGTTCAATGATTCCACAGCGTGTAGATGTTATGGTGTCAGTGACCCCATGGCCTTGGCGGAGGTTTGCACTCTGAGTGCTTCTAGTTTTCTTTCCTTCTCCATATCTTTAAAGTCTGTGCGTGGTTTACTCAGGTTTATATTTGCAGTGAAAGGCTTGAGCCCTTACCTTTTGTTGTACTTGTTACAGTGACAATAAAGAATCTGAATCAAAGTCTCAGATAGAAATTACAGAGTTTATCTATGTTTTGCTGTGGTGTTTTGATGTACTCTGATTTTGGAGAGACTTTAGATGTGCTCACAGTCTGACTGACCTCTTTTTGAGCACAATTTTTAATTTTTAAGCAGTGAAGCTTCTTTAGTCTTAAGTGTGTCCACCCCCACCCCACCCAGGCCATCTCTCCCTTGGAGTTTTCTTCAAAAAATGACAGGATTAGCCTTGTGTTTGTTGAAGCTACAATCTACAACCCAGCAGTTGCCAAGGGGAACATCTGCAAGGAAATGAGGGTGTTTCCAGCCGAATGTCGGGGAAGGAGATGCTCGTACAGAGGAAAGCTTGTGGTAAGCCTCAAATTATGCATAACACTGTTTTCCTAAAGTTTTGAAAGAAAAGCTGCTATTAATCTGTGCCCCTCCCTGGCCCACACATTTCATGAAATAATTTTGAGTTAGCACACAGCTTGATACTGTGTGCATTATTTGATAGTATGTGGGTTAGTTGTTTGATGGATTAACTTGTCATCTTAGACAGACATTAGCTGGTCGATCAATGGAATCCCAAAAGGCATCATCAAGCAGACCCTGGGTCAGGTGCCTATCATGGTGAAGTCAAAACTGTGTAACCTTCATGGCATGTCCCCCAAAGACCTCATTGAACACCACGAAGAAGCTGAGGTAAGACAACCATGTAATACTACAACATTGAGTCCATTCAGTGTTTCAGATCTTTGGTCCTCAAGCATCCCCGCTGCACATTTTTCAATTCTCTTTGCTCCACCTGCACCTGGGTAGTTGAGATCCTTTCACATCTGCCCAAGTTTGGTGCTGTTTTGCATCATAAATCTGGGCACCTTTGCTGATTTTATTTATTTATTTATTTTTCCCAAGTGGTTCTCACGTGGCTGTAGTCAGTACTGAGTGCTCCAGAGGAGGCACACTGTTCAGCAAAAGTCAAGACAGTGTTTAGTTTTTGTTTGTTTGCTTGGTTTTTTTTGTTTTTTGTTTTTTGTTTTGTTTACTGGAGGCTGGTTGACGGTATCTCTTTCTGTGCTTGTGTGAAAAGCTGACAGTGAGTTGCACTGAACCCACATCCTGGCTAAGCGCTGTGAAATTTTTGAACAGCTTCAAAGCTGATACAAGTTTAACTGACCTTCTCCGACTTGTGCTGAGCCACACCGATCAGCATACGGAAGCACTGGCCTTGCCTGCCCCAACCTGCATGTTGTTTTTTTTTTTTTTTTTTCTATTTTGAAGACTTCATTTGGGGTTCACCAAACTCTGTTCCTAGAGAGCACCTGCCCTTCATGTTTTCAACTATTCCTGCACCACCCACTGATAATTAATTAACAGTCAGGTGTGCTCAGCCAGTCAAGAGCACAACTAAGCTGTCCCATTTCAAAGACTCCTTGCAAAGCGGACAACGTGCAGCCATCTTTCTTCTGAAAATGAAGGACATGACACGTGTCCCTTGCCACCCAAACAGTCCCATGGGTCATTGTGTGATTATATAAAAGGTGGGTCAGCATGTTTATTTGGCACATGTTTTACACCTGATGCCCTTCCTGATGCAACTCCACATTACATGGAGAACTGTAGCAGGGGTGGTGTTTGAACCGGGAACCATCTGTCCTGAAGCCAAGCGCACTATCCACTTGGCCACCACCGAAATGTGCAATTGCAGATATGTAATTTTTTTTTTTTAGAAGTACTGACAAAGATTACTAAATTATGGTTATGCCCAAGAAGTGAGCATGTCGTGGCACTGTCACTAATGACATAGTAGGAAAGTCCTCCCTTGTCTGAAGGGTTTCGTGGGACATGGCCCTGAAAAGGGTGCAGCCCCTGAATTGTGATGCAGCCATGGAAATCGTGTAGGGTAGGTGCTCTCTAGCAGCAGGGCTGGTGACCCCTGAATTAATACTGATAGTATTAATAGTAATCTATGCATTACTTGATAATGATAATATTTATTAGCTGTGGCCCTGAAACAGTTGCTTTTGTAATGTCAGTTAAAATCAATCAGCTATCTCTGTGTTTCTCTCTAACTCTTAACAGGAAATGGGAGGCTATTTCATTGTGAACGGAATAGAGAAGGTAATCCGTATGCTGATCATGCCACGCAGAAACTATCCCATCGCCATGTCAAGACCCAAGTGGAAAAGCAGGGGACAGGGATACACTCAGTATGGTAAAAACACACATACATTTACACTATCGTCACCTGATAAATTTCAGCTGTAATTGATTAGATCCACCCCCCGATCTTTTGCAGGTATTTCCATACGCTGTGTAAAGGAGGAGCACACAGCCATTAACATGAACCTGCATTACCTGGAGAATGGCACCGTGATGTTGAACTTCATTTACCACAAAGAGCTCTTCTTTCTCCCACTGGGCTTTGCACTGAAGGTAGCGTGGATCACAGTGGTGCATTTAGCATCAAAGAGGACAGTAGTAACTTCAAGTGCGCTTCAACTGAGTCTAAGTGGTTACAGCATATATATTCATACTTGCATGGTAACGCTCAGTATTTTTTTTTTTATGACTTGAACTTTATTTAACAGAATAAACCATACAAATTATGCCATGTCGCACCTTAGGCCAGTTATATATGCGAACACTTAAGAAATGGACAAAATAAGACCAACCATAAAACACACACAAAAAAAGGATGCCAACTATACCCAGGTTACCAGACAGAACCAATAAAGATCAACCTCCTGAGCCGGAAACATCATTGGCATGTATAGGAAAAATATGGGGCCCGTTTGTCATTGTATTCATCTATTCTATTCAACAGTCTGTACGATAACCTTTCAAATGCTACCAGTTGTCCAAGTGAGGTGTGCCACTGGGAGAAAGTATGTGTCAATGGGGCCTTCCACTCTCTTTCTAAAAGTTTTCTCCCCAGCATGACTGTTTGTACCAACTGTGCAAGTGAAGAGGGCAAATAAATCAAAACAGAAGGATCTCCTAGTACATAAAGCCTGTTAGTAAAGGGAATGCCCCGACCAACAACTTTCTCCACAACAGTGTGAATCGAAGACCAGTATAACTGAACTTTAGGACATTCCCAGAGCATATGCAAAAGTGAGCCACTATCGTGCTGGCACTTCCAATAGGCACCCGAGTCCGCTAATCCCGCTTTATGCAACCTAGAAGGTGTCGAGTATATGCGGTTTAGGATTTTAAATTGAACCAGTCTAGATTGTAATTCCCATGATAATTTTTTCATATTCTTAACAACTCTACACAACTCCTCTTCAGTAAAACAGAGATTTAAATCAATTTCCCTGGCTCTTTTAAGGGACAATATACGAGTATATTAAGATCTGAAGATAACAGCAACATTTTATAATAGACCGAGGCCTCGAGGCCACGTCCAAAAACCTTTTTAATGTCCTCCAGAGTGTCACAGCATGAAGGGGGCTTTGTGGGTGAGCCCAATGTATTTACCACCAGGTGTCACAATTGCAGATATTTCCAAAAGTCCTGCTGGGGTAAATTAAAATCCTGTAAGAGTTTTTCAAAAGATTTCAACACATTATTGTCATACACTCAACAAAAATATAAACGCAACACTTTTGGTTTTGCTCCCATTTTGTATGAGATGAACTCAAAGATCTAAATCTTTTTCCACATACACAATATCACCATTTCTCTCAAATATTGTTCACAAACCAGTCTAAATCTGTGATAGTGAGCACTTCTCCTTTGCTGAGATAATCCATCCCACCTCACAGGTGTGCCATACCAAGATGCTGATTAGACACCATGATTAGTGCACAGGTGTGCCTTAGACTGCCCACAATAAAAGGCCACTCTGAAAGGTGCAGTTTTATCACACAGCACAATGCCACAGATGTCGCAAGATTTGAGGGAGCGTGCAATTGGCATGCTGACAGCAGGAATGTCAACCAGAGCTGTTGCTCGTGTATTGAATGTTCATGTCTCTACCATAAGCCGTCTCCAAAGTCGTTTCAGAGAATTTGGCAGTACATCCAACCAGCCTCACAACCGCAGACCATGTGTAACCACACCAGCCCAGAACCTCCACATCCAGCATGTTCACCTCCAAGATCGTCTGAGACCAGCCACTCGGACAGCTGCTGAAACAATCGGTTTGCATAACCAAAGAATTTCTGCACAAACTGTCAGAAACCATCTCAGGGAAGCTCATCTGCATGCTCGTCGTCCTCATCGGGGTCTCGACCTGACTCCAGTTCGTCGTCGTAACCGACTTGAGTGGGCAAATGCTCACATTCACTGGCGTTTGGCACATTGGAGAGGTGTTCTCTTCACGGATGATGCGAAGGAGATGTGTTGCACTGCATGAGGCAAATGGTGGTCACACCAGATACTGACTGGTATCCCCCCCCAATAAAACAAAACTGCACCTTTCAGAGTGGCCTTTTATTGTGGGCAGTCTAAGGCACACCTGTGCACTAATCATGGTGTCTAATCAGCATCTTGATATGGCACACCTGTGAGGTGGGATGGATTATCTCAGCAAAGGAGAAGTGCTCACTATCACAGATTTAGACTGGTTTGTGAACAATATTTGAGGGAAATGGTGATATTGTGTATGTGGAAAAAGTTTTAGATCTTTGAGTTCATCTCATACAAAATGGGAGCAAAACCAAAAGTGTTGCGTTTATATTTTTGTTGAGTATATAAATCCCCCAACACTTTTATACCTTTCAAAAACCAGGACTTCCACAAAAAAAAAGGCGACTTAGCTATGCAAAGTTTGGGATTATGCCAAATACCGGCAGACTGATTGAGGTGGGGGTCAAATTTAAAAATTTTGGATCATTTTCTTCCATACTCCTTTCAAGTGAGGCAGAACAGGGTGTGACTGGTTATGAAGGTCGAGATTAATCGAAAGACTATAGAGTGGTGTAAAGGGTAAACAAACAAAGCTGTCAAGGTAGAACCAAGGGGGTGCTTTCTCAGGGGGTAAAAACCAATGTGCCATGTGCCTAAGGGAAAAGGCATAGTGATAATAGAGTAAATTAGGCATCCCAAGTCCACCTCTGTCCACTGGTCTCTAGTTTTCTCAAATTAAGTCTAGGCTTCTTTTTGCTCCAAATGAATAAATTACAAAGCTGATCAAATTGTTTAAAATAGTTCAAAGGAACATGGACAGGTAAAACTTGTAACAGATAATTAAACTTGGGTGTACAGACCATTTTTATTATATTGACCTCCCCCCACATAGAAAGATAATCAGCTCTCGTCCCACTTAGTAGAGGTTCAAAATTTATTTTTATCAAGTCTGACAAATGCGGTGGGAAGACAATACCAAGATACTTAATGCCCTTCTGCAGAAAAGAGAACATGCCAGTTGGGAAAAGGGTCTTAGGGCAGTAGCAAGATAGGGGAAGGGCCTCTGACTTGGTCCAGTTTACTTTATAACCAGAGATTTCTGAAAACGTGTTAATTATTGTGAGCAGAGAGGAAAAGGAATACTCTGGATCCAATACAAAAAGAAGAATGGCGTCAGCGTACAACATACGTTTATGACAGTCACCCCCTACGCTTACACCTGGAAATGTGGGCTCCCTATGTATAGCATCTGCCAATGGTTCGAAGGCCAGGGCGAAAAGAAGAGGGGAGGGGGGTCCCCCTGTCTGGTGCCTCGACCTAGCTCAAATGAAGGACCTATTATCCCATTTGTAAGAACAGAAGCCTTGGGGTGAGCATATATAAGCCTAATCCAATCGATTAAAACTCTTGCTGAAGCCAAAGCATTCCAGAGTTGTAAGTGTCGCCATTCAACTCTGTCAAATGCCTTTTCGGCATCCAGCGAGATAGTGGCCACAGGAGACTGACTACCCTGAACTGCCCACATGATATCAATAAACCTAATGTTATCCGCCAAAGAGCGCAAACATATAAATCCAACCTGATCCGCATGGACGAGAGAGGTTATCACTCGATCTAATCAATTGGCCAACACTTTAGATAAAATTTTACTGTCATAAGAGGTCAAACTTATTGGTCGGTAACTTTTACAGTCAGAGGCATCTTTATCTTTTTTCAAAAATAAGCGTAATAATGGCCTCTGACAGAGAAGGTGGAGGCATTCCCTTTCGATAGGACTCGTTGTAGGTGTGCAGGAGTAGAGGTGCCAGTTCTTCAGGAAATGATTTATAGAACTCAGCTGTAAAGCCGTCTAGACCTAGAGCCTTACTTGAAGGAAGATGTTTAATGACCCCAATTATCTCCTCAATAGTGATGGGTGAGTCCAGATATACGAGCTGATCAGCTGTGACTTTGGGAAGATTTAGGGGTAGCATAAAATTTCTTATATCATTCTCTGAGGCCTTTGACTCTGGACTGTATGGATCTCTATAAAAGTTACTAAATGCTGTGTTAATTCTCTTTGGCTCAAAAAGATGTCCATTACCATCTTTAATGGCCGAGATAGTGGTCATGGCTTCCTCTGTTTAATATATCTTGCCAGGAGCCTACTTACCTTATCCCCTTCTTCAAAATACTTCTGTCTCGTGCAAAATAAAGAAAATTCTACTTTTTGTGACAGTATTGCATTAAATTCATATTTCAGTTTGGTCAATTTATTCAAGTTTGATAAAGAGGATTCCCTTTTAAAACTAGATTCAGTGACTTCAATCTGTTGTTCAGGATCCTGGAGCATGGCGAGGCTCTCTCTCTTTTTGAAAGAAGCATGTTGAATAATGTACTCTCTTAAAAAGGCCTTTAATGCCTCCCATGCCACTCCAGCTGAAGGGGCAGTGGGCACATTGGTTTCTATATACAGGTTAATTTGAGACCTAAGAGACTCTTTGAAAGTTTCATCTAATAGAAGGCTGGAGTTTAGTCTCCACCTAGGGGTCCTAACAATGTTATAAGCAAACGTGTAGATAGACAGGGCTATGGTCTGAGAGAATTATGTTGCCAATAGTACTAGATGCTACTATTAGTACTAGACTACAGTCTAGTAGTGGATCCATAACTTCATTAAATGAAGTTATTCCATGCCATAGGTATTAAAGGCACTGCGCTGCGGTGGTTTGAATCATATTTGTCTAATAGATTACAATTTGTTCATGTAAATGGGGACTCTTCTTCACAGACTAAAGTTAATTATGGAGTTCCACAAGGTTCTGTGCTAGGACCAATTTTATTCACTTTATACATGCTTCCCTTAGGCAGTATTATTAGACGGTATTGCTTAAATTTTCATTGTTACGCAGATGATACCCAGCTTTATCTATCCATGAAGCCAGAGGACACACACCAATTAGCTAAACTGCAGGATTGTCTTACAGACATAAAGACATGGATGACCTCTAATTTCCTGCTTTTAAACTCAGATAAAACTGAAGTTATTGTACTTGGCCCCACAAATCTTAGAAACATGGTGTCTAACCAGATCCTTACTCTGGATGGCATTACCCTGACCTCTAGTAATACTGTGAGAAGTGAGTCATTTTTGATCAGGATATGTCATTCAAAGCGCATATTAAACAAATATGTAGGACTGCTTTTTTGCATTTACGCAATATCTCTAAAATCAGAAAGGTCTTGTCTCAGAGTGATGCTGAAAAACTAATTCATGCATTTATTTCCTCTATGCTGGACTATTGTAATTCATTATTATCAGGTTGTCCTAAAAGTTCCCTAAAAAGCCTTCAGTTAATTAAAAATGCTGCAGCTAGAGTACTGACGGGGACTAGAAAGAGAGAGCATATCTCACCCATATTGGCCTCTCTTCATTGGCTTCCTGTTAATTCTAGAATAGAATTTAAAATTCTTCTTCTTACTTATAAGGTTTTGAATAATCAGGTCCCATCTTATCTTAGGGACCTCGTAGTACCATATCACCCCAATAGAGCGCTTCGCTCTCAGACTGCAGGCTTACTTGTAGTTCCTAGGGTTTGTAAGAGTAGAATAGGAGGCAGAGCCTTCAGCTTTCAGGCTCCTCTCCTGTGGAACCAGCTCCCAATTCAGATCAGGGAGACTAAAGCTAAAGCTTATAGTTAGGGCTGGATCAGGTGACCCTGAACCATCCCTTAGTTATGCTGCTATAGACGTAGACTGCTGCGGGGTTCCCATGATGCATTGTTTCTTTCTCTTTTTGCTCTGTATGCACCACTCTGCATTTAATCATTAGTGATCGATCTCTGCTCCCCTCCACAGCATGTCTTTTTCCTGGTTCTCTCCCTCAGCCCCAACCAGTCCCAGCAGAAGACTGCCCCTCCCTGAGCCTGGTTCTGCTGGAGGTTTCTTCCTGTTAAAAGGGAGTTTTTCCTTCCCACTGTAGCCAAGTGCTTGCTCACAGGGGGTCGTTTTGACCGTTGGGGTTTTACATAATTATTGTATGGCCTTGCCTTACAATATAAAGCGCCTTGGGGCAACTGTTTGTTGTGATTTGGCGCTATATAAAAAAATTGATTGATTGATTGATTAAAGTCGCCCCCAAAATAACTGGATAATCCCCCATATCGGTTATTTTTTTCTCAAGTTGTCCAAAAAAGGTTGGCTCATCAATATTCGGAGCATATACATTGGCTGAAATTATAGTAGTCCCATGAATCTCACACAGCATTAACAACATCCTCCTGGTGTCATCTTGATGGCCCAGTCACATGGCACATGACGATTCCTGAACAAAGGGAAAAAGTAAAAAATGTCACAATTCGTTGATCAAAGGTGGACGAAAGCTTTTATCACCGAACAGTCTGCAAAGCAAGAGCGCAAAAGGGACGAAAGAGGAAATTAACAAAACCGAAGCTCACGATCTCGACAAAACACGCCTGGAGCCACAGCTGGAGCAGTGTGTGTTTGCGTCTCTGCGTTCCAGGACTCGGAGCTGGGACGGAGCTCATAGCGCCTGAGTCCTGGAGAAACTGCAAACAGAAGCTGTGGAGATCTGTGTGCACGTCGGTGGACCACCTGCTCTGGTTCCTCGTCCAGAACAAAAGCGGGATCATGTCCATCATTATCAGAATCCACACTGTCTGTTGACATGCTGCGCGCTCCGTCTTCCTCCAATTTAAAAAAAAAAAAGAAAAAAGTGCGCCGTGGTCACTGCTGTATCACAGTATTATGTTCTAAGCCATATATATTTATTTATAACAGAAAACTGTCAGAAGGGAGAATAAATATAAATATAAGTGTAAAGATAATTGAATATATCAGAACAGTAAATTAATCGGTGCGTGTGAACGCGCGCATTGACTTACATGCGGTTATTCCACCAGCTGATCACTGATCCACAACGTGAATTCTTCCTTCCAGAACAGCTCTTTATATCATCATTTTGATTCATCTACCTGTTGCCACATATACAGAAGGACTGGATTGTCATTCCTACACTCAGATTGTTATATTTAATAAAAATAATAAGCGCACGCAGGAGCTCCTGCTGCCAATGATGCTGCATTCAAGTACCGTCAGAAATTACACAACTTTTTTGTTGTTTCAAATTCAACAGTTGCTTGTGGCAAAATAATTAATTATATCCACACAAAAGATTCATTTTGGCCTATGTAAGGTGCCTGAGCCCATTGACGCTGCCCCCCACACAGATCAAAAAATCCAAACAAGCAGGCTGAGTTTGCCCTGTAATTTCCAATGTATATGAACGCAGCAGCAGCCTCAGCGCTCACAAACCGGCTTCTGCGCTGTGTGAAAACTTTCAGCTGCTCCAACAAAGTCAAATTAAACAATAACGTTACAAAAACTACACAAACGCTTAAAAAACATCAAGAACAACAGCAAAATGAGACACAGACGAATTCAGGTTTTCGTTGCCCTTTGTTCAGAATTTTCAACAGTTTAAAAATCCTGACGAAGTGCCCGCTGCAGGAACGAGGCTGCGCGAAGGTTAAACGATGCCAACGACAGTCAACGTAGGTCCAGATTTCTTGTTTCTTCGGGTCTTCATCACCCTTCATTAAGTGCCGTGTGACTGGGCCATTACACTGTTTAAGACATTTAAACTGTAAATGTTTACTAATCAGTGTTGCCACCCCTCTGCTTTTACCACTGCCACTGGCTGCGCCCACAAAGCCTGCCCAGCCCACACATAACCTCTGAGATTCCACAGGCGAAAGATGTGTTTCTTGGACAAAGATGATATCACACTTTTTAGATTTTATGAAGGACAGTACCTTCCTTTTCTTAATCACAATTTTAAGGCCCTTGACGTTCCAGCTCATAAAACTCAAGTTATTATTACTAAGATGTAATGCACAAGATACATGTAAAACAGAATGCACAGTAACCTACATAACCAGTTAGTGTTTTTGGCAACAAAAAAGAACAGTAATATTTACACACTTGACAAACTTGTCGAAACAAAACCCAAATAGCGTCCAGAAAAGGACACAAATCCCTCCCCCACCAAGATCCGTGATCATACACTTGACTCGAGCCGTCTTTTAAGCCCCCTGCTCCCCAAACTCTGGGCCAGGTGAGTAAATATCGAGGGGAAAAAAAAAACCCTGAGCCCAGCGTGAGATAAACTAGCAACAAAGAGTCTAATAAGAGATGTTACCAAATCAGCAGAGTATGTAATTTCAGATCCAGCCATACCACCACCAGGTGCCAAGTCTGAGTAGTAAACTCAAAGTGTCCCATGGGAAGGTGAAGAAAAACACAAAATAAAAGGCTTGTGCCTGACTGTCGCAGAAACTCTGTTAAAGTCAATATCTTTTCAGTATCCAAATATGTTGTTGATATAAATCAAATCACACAGACGTGTCCAGAAGGAGAAACAGAAGAGTACATGTTGCAGAAAACTACTTACTCCAAAAACCGAATAAAATTCAGAGCTTTTTTGTGGTCTTCAAAACGGCGGGGTCCTTGAGGGGTTTTCACAACAAGTACCGCAGAGTAGACCAGGGAGAAACGCAGATGTTTGCAATGTAGAAGCATTTTGCATTCATTAAACTTTACACACTTGTCACTCACAAACTTGGAATAATCCTCAAAAACCATGACGCGGTGCTCCTCCCAGGAAACGTCACCCAGTTTATCTGCGGCCTCAGCGATGCGCTTTCGGTCTTGAAATCTCAGAAATCTGACTATGAATGGTCTCGCTCGTGGGGGGTGGTCACCGTCGTGCCTCTTCGGCAAAGCTCCAATTTTGTGCGCACTCTCAATCTCCAGTCCCTTTGGGAAATCCAGGTTTAAAATCTTTGGTATGATTCCTTCCAAAAAAAGCACAGCATCATTATCCTCACAGCCCTCGGGGAATCCCACAAAGCGCAAATTATTCCTTTGCTCTCCATTTTCAATGTCATCTAGCTTCTGCTTAAGTGCTGCAACTTCACCAGCAGTAGCCGCAGGGTTAGCCTTTAGCCTCTCGTGCTCATCTTCCAGAAAACAGTCGGTTCTCCACCAATACGAGCGGCTATATCAGCTATCTTACTTTCTGTAGCGCTTGTGCTAATCCGTATTTCCTCCAATTTCTTGTTGTGGCCATCAGACTTCTCCACTATAAGGGCTGAGAGCCCGGCCAATTCCTGAGCCACTTCACTGGGAATGTGCCTCACTGTCGCCGCCTCAGCCTCCTCAGTGTCATCGCGTAATCGTGAGGCCATGTGGTTAGCTTGATTAGCACCAGCTGCTTCGTACGCCTTGCTCGTTCCAGCCCCACAGGCAGGTTTAGTAGAGTTTTTGGTCACGTTCGGCATGATCGCAACATGAAATCTTATCCAAAAAATTTTAGCGCAGGTTTCAGGACTCTTTGTTGCAATTTAGGTAAAAATATACACAGGGGAAGGCGCAGTTCACTCTCAAGCAGCTGTGCTTGCCAAGCGCGTCACGTGACTCCCCGGTAGCGCTCAGTATTTACTTATCAAATACTGTTCATTCAAGTAAAAATATTTTGATGTTAATGCACTATGTGCGCTTATTAGCTTTATATTTGTCCAGCATGAAGGGTGTGCTCACATTGACGGAATTAGAGCTTTTATTTTGAAGGGTGGTATCTGCAAGTGGTTGTTGAATTCATAGGTTCAGCGTGGTTGTTAAAGATGTTTTTGAGCATGGATAACAGAGCCAGTCGAGTGTGAGAGTGCACATTTCTTTACATGGGACGTGGTTTATTTATTAATGAAGGTAGATGGCAAATTACAGTCTACAGGATGTATGCAGTTCAGTCAAAATAAAAATATGAGGCATTAATTAGACAATATTACACAGGGCTGTAGCACTATACTTGCACAATATTCATCCAAACACAATCCGTAATAATTACAGTAATGTGCACAATAGCTTAGTAATTGCTGTTACATATCTAGAGTTTTGATCTCTAAACCGTACGCTGTTACCCGTGCACGGAAAATGACTTGTTTGACCTTCACCAGCAGCCAGCACCCCCCCACCAACATTACAGTAATTACCATATTTTCCAGATCACAAGTCACACTGGAGGACAAGTTACACCTTCTTTTCTGTATTATCAGGTCTGTATTTGGGATTTTTGTGCATTATTGAAGTGTATATTTTACTATTATTAGTGTTTATTCTTTTATTATTAGAATTTATTTTGTTGAGTGTTTTGATTCTTGGGAAAGCCATATAAATAGCTATTATTGCTAATATTAAAGATATAGGGCCTTTCAAATTTCACAAAACTGAGAAAATTTAGTTTGTACAGAAATCTAAGCATTATAATTAATGCTTGGATTAATTATTTGTAACATGTTACAAAATTACAGCTCATTTTAATGAAGAGGGCACATTTATCTTGGGAAATTCCATTGTAAATATTATATTTTCCTTCATCACCATGCAGACTAACTACAGGAGGAAGTGCGTGTGCACGTGTGAGGTTTTGAGATTATCTGTGGCCCATCTTGCATTAACATCCATAAGATTTCTTGTAAATCATTTCCAAATTTACCATATGTTGGTCATAGCATCTAGTACTGCACAGTATAGGCGGTACACGATATAAATTACATAAATTTGGTCTACGGTAGAGATTTGGACTCCACCGATCAATCATAACACAAGTTTTACGTTCTAGGAAAACTGTGAAATATCTGTGCTACTTTGCTGCAGACAGAGTGGGGGGTGTTCTGAGCTGAGGTGTGTCTCTGAGACTGATACTGTCTGATACTGCTTCGAGCAGTATATTCCGCACTTAGCAGTCAACTAAGCAGGGGTTCTGTCGCGGGCATGTCCGCTGAACACCGCAAAGCCATTGTTTATTTTCAGCGGACACTCCGGGCAGAGGTGACGTTCCATCATGACCTGAATCAAACATTTGAGAAACCACCACATTAAATAATGCAAAGATTTTTTTTAACCGGGTGCAGAAAGATAAAAATCAGCCAGGGAATGACTATTTACCCAGACTGACTTCAAATATGAAATTAATTTATTTATTGGGTTTTTTTTGGAAATGAGGAAGTGCTTACATCCTGAAAACTGTTCATGTATTCATAGCGGATGTGCCATCTAGTGTTCAAGAGATGAAACTTCAGTCATTGACCCAGCAATAAATAAATGTATTTAATTCTTTCACCAAAACATCAAATCTAGGCTTGCATCTTAGATGTACCTTCTAGCAAATTGAAACTGTAGTTTTTAGATCTGCACAATAAATGTATCTGTTTTTGTTGTCCTTTGTTTTGTTTTTTTTTAATCAATTTAGCTTTGCTAAGGGGCGATGTAACTCATTCAGAAACGCTTCCATTATAACTTTTACACTAAGTTTATATCGCGATATATACCATTACCATGAAGGGATTCAATTTATACTGAGATATGAATTTTAGGTCATATTGTCCAGCCCTAATAGCATCTGATGTCTTGAATTTCTCCCCCTCAGGTGTTTAAATTCTAAATTCTTTCCAGACAGCATAAATTTTTTATGACTAAAATCTTTAAAAAACTCAGTGGCACTGTACCTTTCATAACAAATATGATCTTTCAGTATTTAAGTCACACCAGAGTATAAGTCGCAGGAAATCCCAAACTAATAAAATAAAAAAAACAAACTGAGTTGTACTCTGGAAAATGTGGTGCTTCAAAGATGTTCTGAATGTGAATAATATTGTGCCTTTTCCATATGTTAAATGTTAATATCATGTTTCCATATTCAAGGCGCTGGTAGACCTCTCGGATTTCCAGATCTACCAGGAGCTGATCAAAGGCCGTGAGGAAAATTCCTTCTACAAGAGCTGTGCATCAGAGATGCTACGTATTGTCATGGAGGAGGGCTGCACCACTCGCAGCAAGGTGCTCGACTACCTCGGAGAGCGCTTCCGTGTGAAGATGAACCTCCCTGAGTGGTACACAGATGAGCAGTGTGCCCACTTTCTGCTGGAGTAAGAACTCAAACCTGTGACAGTCTGATGCACAGCATGCATGTCCTCTCAGTTAAAGGTGCTGTGTTGTCTCTTGATCAGCGAGTGCATCTGTATCCACCTGAAGTCAGATATGGAGAAGTTCTACCTGCTATGTTTAATGACCAGAAAGCTTTTCACCTTTGCCAAGCAGGAGTGCATGGAGGAAAATCCAGACAGCTTAATGTGTCAGGAAGTGCTCACTCCTGGTCAACTCTACCTCATGTTTCTCAAGGCGAGTTTGTTACATCTGCCATTTGTACCAGTGCTAAACAGTCGATGACTGTGTCTTAGAAGGTGGGGAATTTCTGCAACATGACACAAAGCATGATGGGTTGCATAAGTAATGGCACCCTTCAGTGTAACATAAGTAAATCATCACTTAAGTCAGGGGATACAGGGGTGTCATGGATCACAAAGGTCTCTGTTTCCTTTGGATGGGGTCTTTTAAGGCACAAATTAGATCTTTTTACAGATTACCAAAAAAAACAAAAAAACAAAAAAAAAAGGACAAAAGCTACTTAGGTTTTTTTTTTTATTTTTGAAAATAACTTGAGTAATGAAAATAAGGAACTTTTGTATGTGGTCCAGAATGAGAAACAAGGTGTCCAGTATTTTATTTTAAAATAAAATACTTAATTGTTGTATAAAATTGTAATATGAACATTGTCAGTGAATAATAAAAATAAGAAAAAGCCTTTGTCAAAATCAGGAAAAGTGCAAAAAAAGAAAAGGCGTAAGATGAGGATGTCTATAGTCTGATTCAATTTTATTAATTTATATAGTGCCAACTCACGATGAGGTCACCTCAAGGCACTTCACAGAACATCATCTGATGTGAAGGTAACAATAAATTTATGTTCAAGGTTAAAGTCCTGTTAGAAGTGGCCTCCATTGGTCTACATTGACCCGTTTATGCCCAGATTTTTTTTTAATAAGTAGAAAAAGTTGTATTCGTAAATGTCATTCGAAAATGACAGTGATACACTTCGGCAACAGCTGTTGTCAGTGGGGCAAAATGAGTTAAACTTTTTGAGTAAACATTTTGGTTTGAGTATTGACATTCAGGTTGGGCAATTATCCCATGTGGAAAACTGGTGCTTTGTGCTCATAACATCCAAATATTTTCACAGGAGAGAATGGCTGCTTGGTTGGCGTCTGTGAAGCTGTCTTTTGACAAGAGAGGCAGCAGACTGAGTCGACCATGGAGTGCTGAAAACATGATAAAACTGTTCAACATGGGCACTGACCAGACCAAGCCCTTTGAGTATCTGCTGGCCACTGGGAATCTCAGCTCCAGGACTGGTACGTCCGCACTGACAGCACACATTGTACTAGGAAAAATGGATTCCTGGTCACAAGTACTGGCAACCCTGTATTTTAGGTACATGTTTTAAAATATGTTCAGAAATGAATGCAAATGAACCATTTTATATATTTTCTTTAACCCTTTGGGGCCGTCGTATAAGATGGCTGAGTACAAGTTTTACTAATTTATAAATAACTTTTAATGATATGAGATCAATCAATCAACTTTTTTCTTGTATAGCGCCAAATCACAACAAACAGTTGCCCCAAGGCGCTCCACATTGCAAGGCAAGGCCATACAATAATTATGAAACACAGTCTACGTCTAAAGCAACATAACCAAGGGATGGTCCAGGGTCACCCGATCCAGCCCTAACTATAAGCCTTAGCGAAAAGGAAAGTTTTAAGCCTAATCTTAAAAGTAGAGAGGGTATCTGTCTCCCTGATCTGAATTGGGAGCTGGTTCCACAGGAGAGGAGCCTGAAAGCTGAAGGCTCTGCCTCCCATTCTACTCTTACAAACCCTAGGAACTACAAGTAAGCCCGCAGTCTGAGAGCGAAGCGCTCTAATGGGGTAATATGGTACTACGAGGTCCCTAAGATAAGATGGGACCTGATTATTCAAAACCTTATAAGTAAGAAGAAGAATTTTAAATTCTATTCTAGCATTAACAGGAAGCCAATGAAGGGAGGCCAACACGGGTGAGATATGCTCTCTCCTGCTAGTCCCCGTCAGTACTCTAGCTGCAGCATTCTGAACCAACTGAAGGCTTTTTAGGGAACTTTTAGGACAACCTGATAATAATGAATTACAATAGTCCAGCCTAGAGGAAATAAATGCATGAATTAGTTTTTCAGCATCACTCTGAGACAAGACCTTTCTGATTTTAGAGATATTGCGTAAATGCAAAAAGGCAGTCCTACATATTTGTTTAATATGCGCTTTGAATGACATATCCTGATCAAAAATAACTCCAAGATTTCTCACAGTATTACTAGAGATCAGGGAAATGCCATCCAGAGTAACGATCTGGTTAGACACCATGCTTCTAAGATTTGTGGGGCCAAGTACAAAGATAGAAACTTACTTTTATTTTGCTGAAAAGTTAACTCCGTGGACTTTTGAGCCAGCCATCCACCATCTTTATACTCCTCATAGAAGCTGTGTGATGACGTGCATAGTGTGAGTGTCCAATCGGAATTGGTTCACCGTCACATGGTTTTCCAATATCCAATCGTAGGGCAGAGCAGTCTCACATGGTAGACCAAAGATTGTTTGTAGAAGCAATGTATTACTCTTTGGCATGTGAATGCTGTCTGAATAGCCCTCTGGCTGCTGGCTCCATGCGTAAAAGCGCAGCGTTGCGCATATGAATTAAGGAGATCAGGGTAAGAGGGTCTTATACAACCTCATGTGGTCGACCAAAGAGTGTCTCTAAGAGAAATGATTCATTACTTGGCCAAGGAATATTGTTGAATAAGCCTCTCTCGCTCTCACTTGTAAAGTGCAGTTTACGCATTTGAATGGGGGGGGGTTAACAGGGCCTCAAACTGTGAAGAGAGGTTGTTTACAGTGCAGGAAGACATTCCAAGAGAGAGTCAAACTCCATGGAAATAAAAAGTTTGTGTTGGAAGTCTTTGTGTAATAGCAGACAGAAATTGCTTTGACTTTAAACAAAATGCGTAGACCATTTTGTATATATTGTTCAAAATGTGCATTTGTGTTTATTTTAGAACCTTTGTTTTTGTACATTGTATTGTACAAGATCCCAAACTACCTTTTATAAATTGTCAAAATAGTTGTTTATTATAGTTTGCTGTGTGTTTTGAATAAATGTGTGTGAAAATTATTTTCCACTTTATTTTTTTCTTTTCTTATTTCTGATTGTAAACCTTTATTACACTTATAAAACACCACTATAGTATATATATATATATATATATATATATATATATATATATATATATATATATATATATATATATATATATATATATATATATATATATATATATATATATATATATATATATATATATATATATATATATATATATATATATATATATATATATATATATATATTCTGAGGGTACAGGTTGTCCTGAAAAAAGAGACATACCACTTGATTGTGGGATGCAGGGTGAGCTTTTAACAGCAATAATAAAACATTTATGCCAGGCGAGTGAACTGTCCAGAAAATGCCCTCGGACCCCAGAGGGTTAAGAAATACAAGCAGTATGGTGGGAGACAAGTGAGGGAAGGTTGCATCACCAGTCATACTTTCATGGTGGAGCTGCAAAAAGAGGGACTTTCTCAACAAGAAAAGCCAGAAGTCACATGGGAGACTGAAGCCCAGGTTGCATCACTTTTGCACGATCACTCGGGCTTTGAGAACTGCCTCCTCTAGACATATTTACTATACAGCACCCTACTGTTTATATTTTAAATGATTAAAGTAAATGAAGTCCCAAGACATGTTTTATGACTTGAAAATATTAATGATCCACACCCTGAGCTGTCCAAAAGTGTAAATTCAAAGGGTGTCAGTCACTGTGTCCAGCATGTCTTTTATAGCTATTATCTAATTTCTCTTCACGAAAGCATTTGTTTTGTTGTTGCTCAGTAGCTTTGAGCTTTTTAAAAAATTCAATGATGCAAAATTGGTTTGTTTGCATTTATTCTTGAACATGTTTTAAATTGTGTACTTAAAATATCGTGGTGCCAATCATTCTGGCCAGGACTGTTTGTTATATTTGTAAAAATAATGAAACTCTTCTGTTCCTAGGTCTTGGCATGTTGCAGAACACAGGCCTGTGTGTTGTAGCTGACAAACTCAACTTTATCCGCTATTTGTCCCACTTCCGCTGCGTGCACCGAGGAGCAGCTTTTGCCAAAATGAGGACCACTTCTGTGCGTAAGCTGCTGCCGGAGTCCTGGGGCTTCCTGTGTCCTGTCCACACACCAGATGGAGAACCCTGTGGCCTCATGAACCACATGACAGCCAGCTGTGAGATTGTCGCACAAACTTTGCCCACTACATCCTTAACCACGCTGCTCTGTTCCCTAGGTGACTACTCGCACTTCTGCGATAGTGATCTGTTTTTATCTGTTTGTTTCATAGTTTTTCTGCAGTGTATTCTCTGCCAGTGTCAGATTAAGTTGTTCTTAAATGTCTTTTATGGTTTCCTCCCTCTCCTTACATGTCAAAATCATTTTTTTGGCAAGCAGTTCAGTTGTTCAAGGAGGTTATGCTTTCGTTTGTAGAATTACCCAAAAACGATCAGCCTTTATGACCTGAGGAGGTTTTTTTGCAGTTTCTGCCTAAAGGGCACCCCCAAAAGTGAAGGCATATTACTCTGAATGTGTGATAAATGAGTCAGATCTTCTATGCCAGCGAACAAAAAACTGTTGAAATTTTCAGTAAAATCACTGGGCTTCAAATCGTTAGCCTGGGTCCCACTGAATAATGAAGGATGAATAATGAGCCACGTAGCATGTTTTCTTTGCTACGAGAGGGTTTCCTCAACTATTGTGGGAGAATAGTGGCTCTTAGAGACATTATCTTCAGTTAACGAGGCTCCTCTCTGAGCGTGGCACTAATTTCAAGATGTTCAAAATTTAGCAACAACAGCATGGGGCAGTTTGTGTATGAGGTTTTAGAGGCATGTGCATAGTGCTTACGAGTCTGCTAAAAGCCCATTATCCGTGCGCCTGGCAGCTAGCAGGACCTGAGAGGCTATTTTTGGAGCGGCTGCCCTCTTGCGCACACAATTCCACCTGCCCAGTGCGCTGGACGCTGTATATAAAATAATTATTCTGTAGGACTAATCATTTTTTGCCAAACCTTGGATGCTGAAAAACCTCTAATCGCTTCTGGAATCACAGAGGACTGTTTCATCTGGGCGCTTTTTTTCCTCTCTTTCCTGCTCCATGTGGAATGTATTTTGAACAGCTTAAGGTAACTATTTTTAATGTTTTTATAGCTTGATAAAACAGTTCCTAGCTGTAAAAGTGTGTCTATAGTTGATTTAATATCTTGTTAATGGATCACATGAGCCAGCTCACAAGAGTAAATTTTTTTCAGTCAATATTGGATGAACACAAAGTTACAATTTCGATGACTGTGTGAAAGTGGATGTGTGTTTAAAGCCATGGAAGAAATAACTCCAGTGAAGCCGCTAAAAGCAGTGCAGAGCTGTGCAGCAACACAGGAGAGCACGCAAAAGACCAATTTTGAAGACAGAACACAGTTAAAAGTTGTATCACGGTGACTTGTAAGCTGCTGAAAAAATAAAGATATATATATATATATATATGCGCAAAAGAGCGATTTGGCAGAAATAAACAGATGAACACAAAGTTAATAGTGGGATCACGATGTGTGTGTGTTTAAAGCCGCAGAAGAAATAAAGCCAGCGAGGAGCACAGAGGCGGCTGTCCAGGAACCCTTGGTTCGATTTTAGCTGGTCTGGTGCATTACAGGTGGACAGCAGCCTGGCACACAGCGCACAACCGCGGGACTGTACTGGCGTGTCTATTTTTGGACTGCATTTAAAAAATGTGACATCTTTAAATGCTTCTGTGAATTGAAAACCCACACTATAATGGGACCAGGTGTGGGAGGGCTGGAGGTTTGGACCAAACCCATCATGCCTAAACGTGCGGCAACATTGCGTTATCATGGCACTATCACAGCACTACGTGGCTTAGCGTGACTGATGCGAGCCATTCGAGGCTGTAATGACAGGTTGGTCGTGGCTCAGTAGAGGCTGCTAACATGGCACATGTGGGGTACATAGAGGCGCCTTAGTAGCAGATACGTGATAGATGAAAACATGGGTCATTCTTCGAATAATCGCTGACACACCCATGCGTGGCTCATTATTCATGGATTGTTATTCGGTGGGACCCAGGCTTAAGAACTCTCAGGTTCTATAGTGTAGATGAAAACACTAAAATGCTCGAGTGTGATTGTCAAACCTCTGCTGTTGGCACGATGATGGTTTCTTAAATGTCTCTGAGCGCTTCCATTCTTGAGATAAAGGGAAGAAAACCCCCTTTCCAGAGGATATTACAGGATAAACATTTTCTGTTCACACAGAATTAATATAACCTGAGGTACGTTCTACAGATTGTTTTACAGATGGTAAAAAGCACAGGAATGTTTACTGACACTGATGTGCGCAGTCCATAAAAAGACAAAGAGTACATTCATACATGAAAAAGAAATTACTGAGGAACTTTGACAATAATTACTTTATCCCATCTCCCCTTATAATACCTGTTCAGTCTGAAATAAATTATGCAATAAGGCTTTTATCCATCATTATGCTGTATGCATGACAAGATTTTCATGGAGGCAGTAGAAGAAGAAATATTTTGTGGCTTCATTCGCTAACTACAATTTACATTAATTACTGAGGTGAGAAACTGGGGCTCGTATTCGAATTCCTCGAATTCTAAGACAGTTCTTATAATTTTCCGTTGGTAAGATGAAAGTTATTCACAAAGCATCTTTGGCCTCAAGAGAGCTCCTAAGGTGCTAAACTGGTAAGAGTAGTGAGGAGGACTTTTAAGAAGCCTAAGAGTGTCTTAAGCAGAGAAGATGGTGGAAAAGACAGAGAGGAAGCAGGGATATTCTTCGAATGTAGGATGACAGTGAGTCAGTAACACGCTACCGGCTTGATCTATGTAATTATTTTATGTTAATTTAATGTCTTAATGTATTTCTAAATAGTTTAGGTTGCTGTTATCATATTCACACATTAATATTATTCTTTTTATTATTATCGGTCTTATTCATACACTCAACAAAAATATAAACACAACACTTTTGGTTTTGCTCCCATTTTGTATGAGATGAACTCAAAGATCTAAAACTTTTTCCACATACACAATATCACCATTTCCCTCAAATATTGTTCACAAACCAGTCTAAATCGGTGATAGTGAGCACTTCTCCTTTGCTGAGATAATCCATCCCACCTCACAGGTGTGCCATATCAAGATGCTGATGAGACACCATGATTAGTGCACAGGTGTGCCTTAGACTGTCCACAATAAAAGGCCACTCTGAAAGGTGCAGTTTGGTTTTATTGGGGGGGATACCAGTCAGTATCTGGTGTGACCACCATTTGCCTCATGCAGTGCAACACATCTCCTTCGCATAGAGTTGATCAGGTTGTCAATTGTGGCCTGTGGAATGTTGGTCCACTCCTCTTCAGTGGCTGTGCGAAGTTGCTGGATATTGGCAGGAACTGGTACACGCTGTCGTATACGCTGGTCCAGAGCATCCCAAACATGTTCAATGGGTGACATGTCCGGTGAGTATGCCGGCCATGCAAGAACTGGGACATTTTCAGCTTCCAAGAATTGTGTACAGATCCTTGCAACATGGGGCCGTGCATTATCCTGCTGCAACATGAGGTGATGTTCTTGGATGTATGGCACAACAATAGGCCTCAGGATCTCGTCACAGTATCTCTGTGCATTCAAAATGCCATCAATAAAATGCACCTATGTTCTTCGTCCATAACAGACGCCTGGCCATACCATAATCCCACTGCCACCATGGGCCACTCAATCCACAACATTGACATCAGAAAACCGCTCACCCACCCAACGCCACACACTCTGTCTGCCATCTGCCCTGGACAGTGTGAACCGGGATTCATCCGTGAAGAGAACACCTCTCCAACGTGCCAAACGCCAGCGAATGTGAGCATTTGCCCACTCAAGTCGGTTAAGACGACGAACTGGAGTCAGGTCAAGACCCCGATGAGGGCGACGAGCATGCAGATGAGCTTCCCTGAGATGGTTTCTGACAGTTTGTGCAGAAATTCTTTGGTTATGCAAACCGATTGTTTCAGGAGCTGTCCAAGTGGCTGATCTCAGACGATCTTGGAGGTGAACATGCTGGTTGTGGAGGTCCTGGGCTGGTGTGGTTACACGTGGTCTGCGGTTGTGAGGCTGTTCGGATGTACTGCCAAATTCTCTGAAACGCCTTTGGAGACGGCTTATGGTAGAGAAATGAACATTCAATACACGAGCAACAGCTCTGGTTGACATTCCTGCTGTCAGCATGCCAATTGCACGCTCCCTCAAATCTTGCGACATCTGTGGCATTGTGCTGTGTGATAAAACTGCACCTTTCAGAGTGGCCTTTTATTGTGGGCAGTCTAAGGCACACCTGTCAAGGTCAGGTTTATTTATAAAGCACATTTACAAACAGTCAACACTGCCCCAAAGTGCTGTACAATAAAAGGATTTAAAATTATATCGTTAAATACAAGAACAAAATAAATCAACAAGACAGTAAAAGATGTGGCAGTGTTCAGCTCATCTTGTATTAAAAGCCAGTGCAAAAAGATATGTCTTTAAAAGAGTCAACTGAAGGAGCCAGTCGGACATTCAGTGGCAGAGAGTTCCAGAGCTTGGGTCCCACAACAGCAAAGGCTCTGTCTTCCCTGGTCCTTAGCTTAGATCTGGGACAGACCAGTAAACTCTGGTCCACGGAGCGCAGAGCTCTTCCTGGAGTATGCAATGACAGCATATCAGATAAATAGAATGGGGCTTGACCGTGAATTGATTTAAAAACAAGCAACAAAATCTTAAAATCAATTCTAAAAGCAACAGGCAACCAGTGCAGTGAAGCTAAAACAGGAGAAATGTGTTGGTGCCGTTTGGCTCCAGTGAGCAGACGCGCAGCTGCATTTTGCACCATCTGGAGACGATGCAGAGACGACTGATTAAGACCAACATACAAAGAATTGCAGTAGTCCAAACGAGATGTAATCAAGGCGTGCACAACCTGTTCCAGCTGATTTGGGGCAGGTAATGCTTGATTTTACTTAAAAGTCTAAGCTGGAAGAAACTTGTTTTGACCACTGTGTTGATCTGCTTCTCGAATTTAAAAGAGCTGTCTATAAAAACACCAATGATCTTAGCAGATGAACGACAGTAGGAGGCGAGTGAACCAAGGGCGGAAAGGTCAAGGTCACCAAAGACCACAATCTCTGTTTTGCTTTCATTTAGATTCAAAAAGTTTAAAGACATCCAGTCTTTGACTTCTTGAAAGCAAGTCTGTAGGATGGCAGATGAGTTTGTTTTAAGGTTCAGAGGTAGATAAATCTGCACATCATCAGCAAAGCAGTGAAACTGAATGTTATATTTCTTAAAAATTGATCCTAAAGGAAGCAAATAAAGCGAAAATAAAATTGAACCCTGAGGTACTCCACAAGTCAAAGGGGCTTTCTGTGATGCAAAGAGACCAAGGTTTACAGAAAAGCACCAGTCAAATAGGACTTAAACCATTTGAGCACTGTGCCATTTAATCCAACACACAATTCAAGGCGAGATAATAAGACCTGGTGGTCAACAGTGTCAAAGGCTGCAGTTAAATCCAAAAGCACAAGCACAGCTGAGCTGCCAGTGTCCATGATTAAAAGAAGATCATTAAAAACTTTTAAAAGAGCAGTTTCAGTGCTGTGCAAAGGTTTGAAACCAGACTGGAACTTTTCAGTTATGTCAAATGCAGTAAGGTGCAACTGTAGTTGAGTATAGACCACCTTTTCAAGTATTTTAGATAAAAATGATGTCTTAGAAATGGGTCTATAATTAGAAAAAATAGCAGGATCCAAATTATGTTTTTTTAGAAGGGGCTGTATCATGGCCTGTTTAAAGGAACAAGGAACGACACCTGAAGACAGAGAAGCATTAATCAGCTGTAAAATACAAGGGCCAACTGAATCAAGGACTTCTTTCAAAAGCTTAGCAGGAAGGAAATCCAGTGCACAGTCTGAAACCCTTAAATTTTGAACAGTTTTAGATAGTTCACACAGAGAAATAGGCTCAAATTGACTAAAAACAGCTGTGCACTCAGGAATGATGCAGGGGTCAGCGATGACAGTTGGCAAAGAAGATCGAATGAGTGAAATTTTGTCACTGAAAAACTGACAAAATTTTTCACACAAAGAAACAGAGGGAACAGTACCAGTTGAATCAATAGGGTTAACAATCTTGTTCAAAACATTAAAAAGAACCTGGGGTTTGTGAAGATTTATAGACACAATATTTGCCATATACTCTGATTTTGTGGTCTTAACAGCATC
Source organism: Thalassophryne amazonica (assembly GCF_902500255.1). Classification (NCBI taxonomy): domain Eukaryota; kingdom Metazoa; phylum Chordata; class Actinopteri; order Batrachoidiformes; family Batrachoididae; genus Thalassophryne; species Thalassophryne amazonica. The sequence goes on from NC_047115.1 coordinate 74,161,160, forward strand.
TTGATAATTCGCAAGTGAATGTCTTAAAATCCCCAGTGATACTTGAAGTTGATCTTTCTTCAATTTCCGTTCTGCACAGCGGCATTTCCGTCTGCGTGCGCACGTAAAATCATTGTGCCATGGCTCTGAGCATTTTGTACGCCAATTAGTGAAAGAGGCGTGCAAAACCTGTGCACTAATCATGGTGTCTAATCAGCATCTTGATATGGCACACCTGTGAGGTGGGATGGATTATCTCAGCAAAGGAGAAGTGCTCACTATCACAGATTTAGACTGGTTTGTGAACAATATTTGAGGGAAATGGTGATATTGTGTATGTGGAAAAAGTTTTAGATCTTTGAGTTCATCTCATACAAAATGGGAGCAAAACCAAAAGTGTTGCGTTTATATTTTTGTTGAGTGTATTATTTTATTTTATGATTACTTCTATTTTGTCATTTGATTTTTAAATGGACCACAATGGAAGTAAGTGTTTTCACTTTCTTGTGCCGTTCATGTAATTTTAACGTATTTACAATTATATTATGTACTTACATCATCTCTCTGACATCAATCTGTCTCGGGAGACAATGGCGCTGCGCCATGGGTCAGTCAGTAGTTGGGTTGCAGCGCCTGCTATGACTGAAAAGCCCGATCCTGGATCGGCACACTCTGTTGCAGGCGCTGCAGGTATAATTTCCTGTTTCTGTGGGTGCTGACTCTGCTCGCTGTCATCATTGGAGTCTCCTTTCTTCCCAATGCTCCTCCCTCCTCGCTTCTGCCAGCTGGATGCCACTCTTGGTGGTAAGCTGCCAGCTGTCCCGGTCTGCTGCTGATGTTTCCAGGTCTGTTGGGTTGATGTTGCTCGCTCTGAGGTCACGCTTACAGACATCCTTGTGGCGTAGTGCAGGCCGTCCTGTCGGTCTGGAGCCAGTGGCTAGCTCGCCATACAGCATATCTTTGGGGTTACGGCCGTCATCCATGCGGACAACATGACTGAGCCAGCGTAGCCATCTTTGGCTAAGTAGGGCAAACATGCTTGGGGCTCCTGCCCGAGCCAGTACTTCGATGTTTGGGACACGGTCCTGCCAGGTGATGCCCAGGAGTCATCTGAGGCAGCGCAGATGGAAGGCGTTCAACCTGCGTTCTTGATGGGAATACGGGGTCCATGTTTCGCTGCCATAGAGGAGAGTGAAAGACCTGGTGCACTTTCATCTTGGTGTTGGTAGTCAGCATGGAGTTGTCCCACACTCTCTTTGCCAGATGAGCCATTGCTGATGATGTTTTGCCAATCCTTATGTTAAGCTTGGTGTCAAGTGAGAGGTTACTAGAGATGGTAGAGCCCAGGTAAGTGAAGGTTTCAGTCACTTCAAGGGTATGGTGACAGATGGTTATGTGGGGGGCGTTACTGACATCTTGACCCATAATGTTGGTTTTCTTGATGCTTATGGTGAGACCAAATTCAGTGCAGGCAGAAACAAAGCTGTTGATAAGCCTTGTAAGGCTTCCTCTGTATGTGTGGTAAGGGCAGCATCATCTGCGAACAGCAGCTCTCTCATGAGAAATTTCCTTACCTTGGTCTTTGCACGGAGGCGGGCCAGGTTGAAGAGGTTGCCATCACTTCTTGTGTGAATGAAGACTCCATCTTCAGTCTGGTTGAAGGCGTGTCTCAGCAGCAGCAAGAAGAAGATGCCGAAGAGTGTTGATGCGAGCACGCAGCCCTGTTTCACCCCGCTCTTGATTGGAATGGGTTCTGAGGATGAGCCATCATACTGGACAGTACCTTTCATCTCCTCATGGAAGGACGTGATCATTTTCAGTAGATTGGGAGGGCATCCAATCCTCTGGAGTAAGGTGAAGAGACCTTGTCTACTGACAAGATCGAATGCCTTTCTCAGATTGATGAAGGTGATGTACAGGGGTCGGCATTTCTCGCGGCACTTCTCCTGGAGTTGTCGAAGTGGGAACGCCATGTCGACTGTTGATCTTCCAGCTCTGAAGCCACACTCTGCCTCAAGGTATACCCTTTCGGTGAGAGACTGTAGGCGATTCGGGGCGACTTGTGTAAAGGCCTTGCCAACAGTGCTGAGCAGGGAGATTCCGCGATAGTTGTTGCAATCGCTACGGTCACCTTTGTTCTTATACAGCGTGATGATATTTGCGTCTCACATTTCTTGGGGCACTGTCCCTTCTTCCCAGCACTGTAGCAGGAGTTCATGGAGGTGTTGTAAGAGAGAGGTGTCTTTCCCAGCCTTAATGATCTCTGAGGGGATGCCATCTCTTCCTGGTGCTTTGCCACAGGCAAGGGAGTCAATGGCCTTTCGTAGTTCCTCAACAGAGGGTGGAGCATCAAGCTCCTCCATGACAGGCAAGGGAGTGGTGTTCTCAACTACTGTGTCAGTGACGGTGTTCTCAACTACTGTGTCAGTGACGGTGTTCTCTCTGGAGTACAGATCCTTGTAGTGCTCTCCCCATCTCTCCATCTGCCTGCTACGGTCTGTGATGAGTTCACCTGAGGCCGATTTAAGGGGAGCGATCTTGATGGTGCTGGGGCGAAAGGCTTTTTTTCATGCATGCATACATGGAGCAAATGTCGCTGTAGTCGGCAGAAAGCTGGATGCTTTGACAGAGTCTCAGCCAATGATCGTTGGCGCATTTCCGAGCAGTCCGCTGGGCATCACTTCTGGCCTTCCTGTAGGCAGCCAGAGTCTTCTCAGAGGGATTGCTTTGTGATTGCTGGTTCCATTTCGGCAATCCCTGCTTCAAACCAGTCTGGGTTATGCCTCACTTCCTTGCCAAAGGAGTCCATGGCGGCTTGGTAGGTGGCGTCTCAAATGTGGTTCCACCTCGCTTCTGCACTGTCCCTCGGGCAGTTCTTTAGGGCTTCATTGATGGTGTTGGCAAAGCATGCACGTAGGTCTGGGGCCAATGTCATGGCTGTGTTGATCCGTAGGCGCCCTTTCTGCTTTGAGTGATGAATCTGTTTAGGTTGAAGGCGCACCTTGCTGCAGACCAAGGAGTGGTCAGTGTCGCAGTCAGCACTGTGGTAGCTTTGGGTGACAAGCATATGATTCAGTGAGGCCCTTCGGGTGATGACTAGGTCCAGCTGATGCCAGTGGCATGACCTGGGGTGTCGCCATGACACATGATGATAAAGCTTGGTGGAAAAGAAAATGTTTGTGAAACAGAGGTCATAGTAGGAGCAGAGCTCTAGCAGTCTCTGTCCATTCTCATTTAGCTTGCCGATGCCGTGACGGCCAGTGCAGCAAGGCCAGGAATCATGATCAGCCCCGATACGGGTGTTGAAGTCCCTGAGTAGGAACAGATGTTCTATTGCTGGTACGGCTTGGACTGCGGTCTCGATCTAATCGTAGAACTCGTCCTTTGCTTCAGGTTGGTAACAAGAGTGTGGGAGCATAGACGCTCAGGATGTTAACTGGTCCTGAAGATGTTGAGAGGCGGACATTGATTTATTAATAAACTCACACACCCACTCACATTTTTAATAGGTAGATAATTGGCATGTGAATGAGATATGTTCAGACATCTTCAAGCTGTGTAAAAATTCATTTTGTGGTTAACGTGTGGTCTTTTTGGCACTCTGCCATTAGGAGGCACACTTATTTTTCAGATGAAACAACACAGGGATGGCATCAAACAGTACACTTTTCACTTATGGTGACACTTAACTCACTAAACCAATTGAACTACAAAAACACAATAAATCAGTAACACTAACAACACTATTAAACTAACATGGACCACAATAACAACATTTAAAACCAAGAACTCCCATAATGCATTGCAGCACAAGAATTAACAGGTTTAGCGACTGGCCCGGTGATCGCTCAAATTTAATTTTGCTGAGTATCATCATCATGACATTAAATTATTTTCACAATTACGTATTTCTTGATGCAGTTATATGATTGGTTGATTTTACTGCTCGTTCATATGTAGGAGTGCAGAGTGTATTTTTTTTTTTTCCCTTTCCTTTTCTTGACAACCAATCACAGCTCTTACAGGACCACGTCATACCTAGCAATGGGGTCAACCCTGCCTCCTCACTAACATAGGAGTTTCTCTCAACTCTTTGCTCAGAGTTGCTCTCAGACACCTCTTGGTTCTCTCTTAGGCTGGGAGTCCTTGCCAGGGTCCTCGCCTAGGCTAAGTAAGGAGCTCTTTGAGAGGACTGTGCGATGCTTCGTGCATACGGGCCCAGATCTGTTTTGAACCAAAATGTTGAATGAAGACTGTATTATCCAAGTAGTAATAATAATAGTCGTAACTGTTAAATTGACCAGTCCTGCCAGTGACTTGACATGTGAGTTCCATACTCTTGCACTGTTAGTGGTAATCTGGCCATGCACAGTACGAGGGTAGGCTGAAAAGTTCTAAGGCTGACTATGATGCAGTTGTCGAACTGAACAAATTCAGGGTTATTTTTCTACATAGTCTCCCTGTAACTCCACACACTTCTTCCAGCGGTGCTTGAGTGCTTCGATTCCCTTGGCATAGAAGCTTTCATCTTGAGAGTCAAAATATTCCCCAACGGCAGCCATCACCTCATCTGCATTGATTGTTTTTTTTGTCTCTGGTTCAAAGTGGTGAACCCAACACTCATCCTGGGTAAGAAAACGTTCCATGTAATTGGCTGGATCCTCTTCAAATTGCGCCAAGTTTGCCTTCGACATGACTAGCCTGGTGCGTTTCTGATCAGGCGTCAGAAGACGTGGCACCCACCGAGCTGACACCTTTGACATTCCAAGTTCTTCATGCAGAATGTGTTCAATTCTCTCACGGGATATTCCCACAGCATCTGCTAGCTGATTAATCGTCTGTCGTCCATCACCATTTCATGAACAAGGTCAATGTTTTTCTGGGTTGTGGCTGTTTCAGGCCGCCCAGACCTTGGGTCGTCTTCAAGGCTCTCTCTGCCCCTCTTAAATTCAGCTGCCCACTTCTGCACTGTAGATATGGAGGGAGCTTCATCCCCTAATGTAGCAACCATATCCGCATGAATGTCCTTGGGCTTTAACCCCTTCTTATGCAGGTACTTAATCACACCACAATGCCAGATTTTGTCCATTTTTGCCGTTTCCCTCTACCACGAACTTTCAAACTTGGCTATGAACCACAAACTACCTCACAACCTGGAAGAAAATAACACAGTTAGTCATCAGAAGAGTTCAACTTAATGCATGCCAAGTTTTATTGAAATGGCATTTCTCCTTCTTGGTTAGCCTTAGAACTTTTCAGCCTACCCTCGTAAAGCGTGCCGTGCCCGGGAATGGCCCAGAACACTCACAGTTGCCAAGCGAACCCGACACAGTATGGAGTGCCTGGTGTGAATACACCCTGATTACATGTGCAGCACTTTGGTGACTTAGGCTGTGATTTGACAATGAATTGAAGTTAAAGAAAATCCATAGTTAAAATGCAAGCTGAAAAACAAAACTTCTTGAATAAATGTAGCATGTTTCAAAAGTAAATGAATAATTTTTTCATGCTTAATTAAACATCTGCCAAAAGGTTATACATAAAAGAAGCAAAAATAATTAAATATTTGCCAAAAGTTTATAAATGAAAGAAAATAATTAAATATGAGTGAATCCCTTTTAATTTTTTTAGTGTATAATTAAAAATGAAATACTACTTTCCATATGGTTATTGGTTATAAGCTATTGATTGGTTGAATTGACAACATGTTCTGTATTGTGGTCTGTACTGTTAGGGATTAGGGAGCTGGAGATTTTTATAATTTTGTGCAGCTCCATGTTATGGCATTTGCCACTATTGTTGAACCAGCGTCTGGAGAAAAACAAATTATGCAAAAAAGAAAACTGGCGGTTAAAGAGTGTTCTACACACTGGGTTTGGATGTTCTGTGTAGTCAGCCTCTTCGTTTTGCTTCCTGTACATGTTGTACAATAGGAACATGCGTATTTTGCACAAAGAGTGCTTGATGCACCCTTAAAGGACATGTTGCACGTTTTTTAACGTCCCAGTTAGCAACACAACATCAAATTATTCATGATTGTAAGTGTCTCTGCGCACATGTGCTCATATTTGGCAAATGCAAATTTTGGCAATTTTTTTTTTCTCTCTCTCTCTCCCTGAGGAAGTTAACAGGTGCATTTCTGGAAAATTCCTTTTACTTCTGTGCTGTAACAGTCTGAACCAAACATTTTTAAACCATAATCTTTCTTTGTGGTGGCCAAGGTGTTACTCCAGTGGAGGGAGCTCCTGGACAGGCTTTTTCAGACTGTTACCCTGTCGTTCTGGATGGGTCTATGGCCGGATGGGTGGAGCATGAGTTGGCTCCCATTGTGGTTGACTCATTGCGTAGGTTTAAGGTACAGTATGAATATACAAAGTGGGTTTACTGTTGACTTTTGTGTGTACAGTCTATCAGTGTACTTCAAACATGTACATTCAGGTAATGAGAGAGAAGATCCCTCCGTGGACTGAGGTTGTCCTTGTTCCCAAAACCGGCAAGGCTAGCTTGTACCCAGGCCTGTACCTCTTTACCACACCCTGTCGCATGGTGCGACCTGTTCACAACCTAGCGCTTGGCAAAGAGGAATTGATTGGCACATTTGAACAGGTAAATTTACAAAATACAGCTTTAATTCCAGTAATTGAAGTGTTTAAGTCAAAATGATGGGTTGTTTTGCTTAATGGACAAAAAGAAAAATTACATAAGAGCATCTTTTTTTCTTCCTTTTTTTTATGCAACTTCAGCTTTACATCAGTGTAGGCATCATGGAGAATGAGATTGAACCAGGTGTGACGACACACCAGGAGCTCTTCCCTCATAGTATGCTGAGTGTGGTCGCAAACTTCATCCCATTCTCTGACCACAACCAGAGTCCTAGGAATATGTACCAGTGTCAGATGGGTAAGTCAGAGACCACTGATCTGAAAGACAAAATTCCATCATGTATTGAAGGCACCTTGAATTTCATAAATTTCAATCAGGAATAACCTCTGTATGTGTTTCACCTAGTGGTCATGATTCAACTGTTTTTCAGGAAAACAGACAATGGGTTTCCCCCTGCACGCATTCATGGATCGATCTGATAACAAGCTGTACCGGCTGCAGACACCACAGAGCCCATTGGTCAGGCCCTACATGTACGACCACTATAACCTGGACAACTACCCCAGCGGCACGAATGCCATCGTGGCTGTCATATCCTACACGGGCTATGACATGGAAGATGCCATGGCAAGGATACAATAATTTAACTACTTCTTCCTCCTAGAATACTAATAATGGACAAATGTAAAAACTGACATCCTGACACTCTTTGATGATATTAGATTGTGAACAAGTCATCCTGGGAGCGAGGTTTCGCCCATGGCTGCATCTATAAGACAGAGCTTGTGGACCTGGCTGACAAGGTGAAGGGAGAAGAAGGTGTAGTGTTCGGGACCAAACTGGGAGATACCAGAGTCAACGACAGACTGGATGGTGATGGACTGCCCCGCATTGGGTCAACACTTCACTGTGGAGACCCCTTCTACAGTTACATCAACCTCAACACAGGCCAGAGCTTCATCACCTTCTACAAGTGAGTGTCAGCGTTTCCTAATTTTGCAATGTGAAGGATTTATTTTACATCTTTTTCAAGGCGTTAGTAAAGGAATTAGTATCACATCATCCTTGTACCAAATCCTACCTACATGTTTTTTAAGACATGATGATTGTATTACTGGATAAAAACCGCTGTCACTTAGTTTTCCGTAGGCATGAGTCCAATGTGGCATGTCAAGTATGTGCTATCTCATGCTATCAAACACGTCTGTAAGAACCCCCGGGGGATAGTAGTTGTGTTACTTTTGATATTGCAGCTTACGTACATTTATTGATGACATAAAAGTAGAGAGACTGGAATGCCAACTCGAGCTCATTCTATTGAGTTCTGTTTGTGAGCTTGCGACCCCGAGATTTCAGCCACTCGGCCACTTCCAGTCGTCTGCCAGCAGTAACACCAGATGCGCTTGTAAAGGACACTTTCTGCATGTTTTCTTGGGTTTTCTGCTGTGGCTTCAGCAATTTATCCCCTCGAAGTATGTTCAAAGTGTAGCTTGAATGAAGTTCTTGTTGATTTTAAACCAAACCAACAGAATTAATGCCTCGCAGATGTGAAGAAATCATGAAAAACTGTGGTTATACAACTAAATACTAGTTTAGTGATTCACAGGATTGATAAAAAAGCAGTTTGAACATAATAGTTTTGAGTTTGTAGCATCAACAGCAGATGCTACTATTATTGTGAACACCCCCTTTTCTACTTTTTTTTTACTAATAGCCCAATTTCATAGCCTTAAGAGTGTGCATATCATGAATGCTTGGTCTTGTTGGATTTGTGAGAATCTACTGAATCTACTAGTACCTTGTTTCCCATGTAACAATAAGAAATATACTCAAAACCTGGATTAATCTTTTTAGTCACATAGCACTACTATTATTCTGAACACTACTGTGTGTATATATATATATATATATATATATATATATATATATATATATATATATATATATATATATATATATATATATATATATATATATATATATATATATATATATATATATATATATATATATATATATATATATATATATATATATACGCTGGGATACCAATAAAATAAAACCTGTCCATCTGGGAGGAGACCCAGGACTAGATCAAATCAAATCAATTTTATTTATATAGCGCCAAATCACAACAAACAGTTGCCCCAAGGCGCTTTATATTGTAAGGCAAAGCCATACAATAATTACGGAAAAACCCCAGCGGTCAAAACGACCCCCTGTGAGCAAGCACTTGGCGACAGTGAGAAGGGAAAAACTCCCTTTTAACAGGAAGAAACCTCCAGCAGAACCAGGCTCAGGGAGGGGCAGTCTTCTGCTGGGACTGGTTGGGGCTGAGGGAGAGAACCAGGAAAGACATGCTGTGGAGGGGAGCAGAGATCAGTCACTAATGATTAAATGCAGAGTGGTGCATACAGAGCAAAAAGAGAAAGAAACACTCAGTGCATCATGGGAACCCCCCAGTAGTCTAAGTCTATAGCAGCATAACTAAGGGATGGTTCAGGGTCACCTGATCCAGCCCTAACTATAAGCTTTGGCAAAAAGGAAAGTTTTAAGCCTAATCTTAAAAGTAGAGAGGGTGTCTGTCTCCCTGATCCGAATTGGGAGCTGGTTCCACAGGAGAGGAGCCTGAAAGCTGAAGGCTCTGCCTCCCATTCTACTCTTAAAAACCCTAGGAACTACAAGTAAGTCTGCAGTCTGAGAGCGAAGTGCTCTATTGGGGTGATATGGTACAATGAGGTCCCTAAGATAAGATGGGACCTGATTATTCAAAACCTTATAAGTAAGAAGAATAATTTTAAATTATATTCTAGAATTAACAGGAAGCCAATGAAGAGAGGCCAATATGGGTGAAATATGCTCTCTCCTTCTAGTCCCCGTCAGTACTCTAGCTGCAGCATTTTGAATTAACTGAAGGCTTTTCAGGGAACTTTTAGGACAACCTGATAATAATGAATTACAATAGTCCAGCCTAGAGGAAATAAATGCATGAATTAGTTTTTCAGCATCACTCTGAGACAAGACCTTTCTAATTTTAGAGATATTGCGCAAATGCAAAAAAGCAGTCCTACATATTTGTTTAATATGCGCATTGAATGACATATATGATAAAAAATGACTCCAAGATTTCTCACAGTATTACTAGAGGTCAGGGTAATGCCATCCAGAGTAAGGATCTGGTTAGACACCATGTTTCTAAGATTTGTGGGGCCAAGTGCAATAACTTCAGTTTTATCTGAGTTTAAAAGCAGGAAATTAGAGGTCATCCATGTCTTTATGTCTGTAAGACAATCCTGCAGTTTAGCTAATTGGTGTGTGTCCTCTGGCTTCATGGATAGATAAAGCTGGGTATCATCTGCGTAACAATGAAAATTTAAGCAATGCTGTCTAATAATACTGCCTAAGGGAAGCATGTGTAAAGTGAATAAAATTGGTCCTAGCACAGAACCTTGTGGAACTCCATAATTAACCTTAGTCTGTGAAGAAGATTCCCCATTTACATGAACAAATTGTAATCTATTAGATAAATATGATTCAAACCACCGCAGCGCAGTGCCTTTAATACCTATGGCATGCTCTAATCTCTGTAATAAAATTTTATGGTCAGCAGTATCAAAAGCAGCACTGAGGTCTAACAGAATAAGCACAGAGATGAGTCCACTGTCTGAGGCCATAAGAAGATCATTTGTAACCTTCACTAATGCTGTTTCTGTACTATGATGAATTCTAAACCCTGACTGAAACTCTTCAAATAGACCATTCCTCTGCAGATGATCAGTTAGCTGTTTTACAACTACCCTTTCAAGAATTTTTGAGAGAAAAGCAAGGTTGGAGATTGGCCTATAATTAGCTAAGATAGCTGGGTCAAGTGATGGCTTTTTAAGTAATGGTTTAATTACTGCCACCTTAAAAGCCTGTGGTACATAGCCAACTAATAAAGATAGATTGATCATATTTAAGATCGAAGCATTAATTAATGGTAGGGCTTCCTTGAGCAGCCTGGTAGGAATGGGGTCTAATAGACATGTTGATGGTTTGGAGGAAGTAACTAATGAAAATAACTCAGACAGAACAATCGGAGAGAAAGAGTCTAACCAAATACCGGCATCACTGAAAGCAGCCAAAGAGAACGATATGTCTTTGGGATGGTTATGAGTAATTTTTTCTCTAATAATTAAAATTTTATTAGCAAAGAAAGTCATGAAGTCATTACTAGTTAAAATTAAAGGAATACTCGGCTCAATAGAGCTCTGACTCTTTGTCAGCCTGGCTACAGTGCTGAAAAGAAACCTGGGGTTGTTCTTATTTTCTTCAATTAGTGATGAGTAGTAAGATGTCCTAGCTTTACGGAGGGCTTTTTTATAAAGCAACAGACTCTTTTTCCAGGGTAAGTGAAGATCTTCTAAATTAGTGAGACGCCATTTCCTCTCCAACTTATGGGTTATCGGCTTTAAGCTGCGAGTTTGTGAGTTATACCACGGAGTCAGGCACTTCTGATTTAAGGCTCTCTTTTTCAGAGGAGCTACAGCATCCAAAGTTGTCCTCAATGAGGATATAAAACTATTGACGAGATACTCTATCTCACTTACAGAGTTTAGGTAGCTACTCTGCCCTGTGTTGGTATATGGCATTGGAGAACATAAAGAAGGAATCATATCCTTAAACCTAGTTACAGCGCTTTCTGAAAGACTTCTACTGTAATGAAACTTATTCCCCACTGCTGGGTAGTCCATCAGAGTAAATGTAAATGTTATTAAGAAATGATCAGACAGAAGGGGGTTTTCAGGGAATACTGTTAAGTCTTCAATTTCCATACCATAAGTCAGAACAAGATCTAAGGTATGATTAAAGTGGTGGGTGGACTCATTTACATTTTGAGCAAAGCCAATCGAGTCTAACAATAGATTAAATGCAGTGTTGAGACTGTCATTCTCAGCATCTGTGTGGATGTTAAAATCGCCCATTATAATTATCTTATCTGAGCTAAGCACTAAGTCAGACAAAAGGTCCGAAAATTCACAGAGAAACTCACAGTAACGACCAGGTGGACGATAGATAACAACAAATAAAACTGTTTTTTGGGACTTCCAATTTGGATGGACAAGACTAAGAGTCAAGCTTTCAAATGAATTAAAGCTCTGTCTGGGTTTTTGATTAATTAATAAGCTGGAGTGGAAGATTGCTGCTAATCCTCCGCCTCGGCCCGTGCTACGAGTGTTCTGGCAGTTAGTGTGACTCGGGGGTGTTGACTCATTTAAACTAACACATTCATCCTGCTGTAACCAGGTTTCTGTAAGGCAGAATAAATCAATATGTTGATCAATTATTATATCATTTACTAACAGGGACTTAGAAGAGAGAGATCTAATGTTTAATAGACCACATTTAACTGTTTTAGTCTGTGGTTACGGTGGAGCAGGCACCATCTCTACGGGGATGGGGTAATGAGGGGATGGCAGGGGGAGAGAAGCTGCAGAGAGGTGTGTAAGACTACAACTCTGCTTCCTGGTCCCAACCCTGGATAGTCACGGTTTGGAGGATTTAAGAAAATTGGCCAGATTTCTAGAAATGAGAGCTGCTCCATCCAAAGTGGGATGGATGCCGTCTCTTCTAACAAGACCAGGTTTTCCCCAGAAGCTTTGCCAATTATCTATGAAGCCCACCTCATTTTTTGGACACCACTCAGACAGCCAGCAATTCAAGGAGAACATGCGGCTAAACATGTCACTCCCGGTCCGATTGGGGAGGGGCCCAGAGAAAACTACAGAGTCCGACATTGTTTTTGCAAAGTTACACATTGATTCAATGTTAATTTTAGTGACCTCTGATTGGCGTAACCGGGTGTCATTACTGCTGACGTGAATTACAATCTTACCAAATTTACGCTTAGCCTTAGCCAGCAGTTTCACATTTCCTTCAATGTCGCCTGCTCTGGCCCCCGGAAGACAATTGACTATGGTTGCTGGTGTCGCTAACTTCACATTTCTCAAAACAGAGTCGCCAATAACCAGAGTTTGTTCCTCGTCGGGTGTGTCACTGAGTGGGGATAAACGGTTAGAAATGTGAACGGGTTGGCGGTGTACACGGGGCTTCTGTTTAGGACTACGCTTCCTCCTCACAGTCACCCAGTCGTCCTGCTTTCCCGGCTGCTCGGGATCTGCCGGAGGGGAACTAACTAACTAGACTAGATGGAGAGTATATCTCCACACTGGCCTGTGAATGCCTCAGGATCCCCCAGTCAGCGGTGGTCAATGTGGCACGAGAAGGGGAAGTCGGGGGGTCCCCTGCTGGAGCTGTTGCCCCCACAACCCGATCCCGGATAAGCAGTTGAAGATGAGTAATGATGTTTACTTGACCACTAAGTGTTTACCACATTCAGAGCTCTTAAACTTTAAACCTGAAGTGTCAGTTTTAAAAATGTTTTTTAAAAAGTGGACTTATATCTGACTCTGTTCTATAACTAAGGATTAGTGCAAATCACTTTTATTTTTGGCTAGATTCCGATTAAATAAATTTTATAGATTGAATCTTATCTGTGAGATACATCCCCACTACAGTCACCTGTTGCTTCATTCAGCTTAACTGCTGTACAGAGGCATAATTACAGGAGCCATGCCACTGTCCAAATACATACAGGCCTGACTATTGTAGCATAATTAAAAATAATAATTTGCCAATGTTAACTTTGCTGCACAGGGTGGCAACATAAGATGTAGCAAGTTTAAATATTGAATAATTATTAAGATCCTAAATTGGACTGGGCCTCACCAGCGGGGCACCAAAATAAGTAATTTTAAGATTTAATAATTTGGAACAAATGGGCGGATGAAAAATGTAATGAATTTGAATATTAAAATGTATTAATCTTTAATATTAAAAAGTCCGCTTTATGGAGGCCAAGGTATTCCCGTCTTATTAGTAAAGCAATATTTAATTGTAATGATATTTAATTACCTAAGAGTTATCAGGACACCACCTAGTTTTGAAGATCAGGAACTTTCATTTAAACAATCAGTAATTAATCAGTAATCATTAGTCTCAAATCTCAAAGTTGTAACTTCTACGATTGACCAACACTGTTTCCACCTGAACGCAATAAAACCACTGCAGGGATATTTATGTACAATTGTACTAGAAATGAACAGGTTACTGAAATTTTGAGGAAATGAACAGTAGTTATATTATGGACACATTTTGTTACTCATGAGACATCGAAAGAAAGCAGTGAAACAAAGTTGAAGTAATTAAATTAATAAATCTGATTGGAATTTAGGTAAGAATTTTGAGGAAGAAAATTTTGAAGAAAATTATCAAACAAAACTATATGAAGCCACCTTGTACCACTTTGATGGGTCATTTAGCTGGTTCTTGGAAGATGAACAGTCGATCTCGTTGGTTGCTGATGGGCTGGTTTCGGTCTGAGCTTGCCTGTTTCTGGGGTTGAACCGCTGGTTTTCCCCGGTGATGCTAGACGTGGTTTAGGCTTGGTTTGCCAGCAGGACAGACTGGTTCTTCAGGTCAGTCTTGGCTCACTTGACCCGCGGATGAAGTTTTAGGTGTTTGTTAATAATGGTACTCTGGTGTCCTCAACAACTTGTGGGACTGGATTAAAAGTCTTTGTAAATTTAGAAAAAGTTAAAGGCTTGAAAGTGACATAAAATTACAGGAAAGGAAAAAGCTGCTTTTCTGTAATTTCACTGTTATTCTGAAAAATTCTGCTAGGAAGTTGTCTACAAAAGTGAAAAACTTGACAAGCCTTAAGTTATCAGGCTTGCACGTTGCTGTCAAAAGTTTAAAAGTACTGAAATAACAGAGAACATGAAGAACAACGAAACCGTGTGGTAGCTTTTAGCTAACGGGCCTGTTTAATAGGGGTGCCGGGAAAAAAAATCGATTCACGTCCGAATCATGATTCTTATTTATTACAATTCTGAATCGATCCAAAATGTCCAAGAATCAATTTTTAAAAAGCATTTTCTTTAAACATTTTCTTGCTTACTCGCTGCGTGTACTGTTTGTCAGGCAACGGCCTCCGTACTACAGCGTCCCCGCGAGGGGAGGGTCCAGCATGCTTCAAACATTCTTGAGCTGCAGCTTAGCATGGTGGACGAAGAGCTAATTCAGCTAGCACCGTCTTTGCTGAAGGCAAATGTTTGGGCGCATTTTGGATTTTATTATTTGCTGCGTAAGAAGGAGCTTGACATGATTTATGCAGTGTGCAAAATCTGCAAAATTAAAGTCAAGTACTTCAGAAACACTTCAAATCCGCAAGCCCACATGCTACGTCATTATCCGGAAAGAAGTGGAGCAGCGGTCTCTGCCGACTAGTGACCAGCGCTTCACTAAACTGTCAGCCAACTCTGAACAAGCAAAGCAGATAAATAAATTTACATCTAGAATCACTTGATTAACCTTGTAAAGCTGCATTTTCTTAAACATAAACATTTTCTAAGTAATATAACTATTTCTCAGAGCGCTTTCAATCGAAAATCGATTCTGAATCGAATCGTCACCCAAAGAATCGGAATCGAATTGAATCGTGAGTTGTACGATTCACATCCCTACTGCTTAGTCACAAAGAAAAGAAGCACTTGCAAAAGAGAAAAACAAGAGAGTAAGAGTAAAAACAGAATGGGCACAAAAACAAGAGAGACCTGTTTGTTCTTGGCCTTCTAAAGTGGACTCTACATCACTAAGCTCCACCCATTTGGTGTGTGATTTCACTCAGTGGTTCAGATACTTCAAATATATTGACATTTTGTTATTATGTTCTTTTAAACTGCACAAATATGATTAGAGTGTTGGAAAACAAATGGATAAGAGATTTATTATTGTCATTACACGAGTGTAACAACAACGAGATTAAGTCCACACTCAAATTACCACAGACAGCAATTAATCCACAATTATTACTTGTTTACCGTAATAATGGCACACAACAGAATTAAAAACAACACATATACATTTGACATTCTTTATGTGCACTAAACTTTGAAACAGTCCGTTTTCTGAAAGGAGGTGATGTGAGTATGGGGAGCCGCAGCTAAAACTGCGCAGCACCCCAGAAGGGGAAGGGAGGAGGAGATGCGACCGCCCTTGCCGGAGTCCCAAGCTGTTAATCGATTAAAGAAAACATTTCATCATGGCAAAGCATTAATAATTCAAGAATCACATTAACATACACCACATTATAAAAGGAAACATGTCAGGTTAAATTGGATATATCCAAATAGTGTTTTTGCTTAATTATGCACACAAGAACAACATTCTAACTTTCATACATGGATAAAAGAATGTTCTTTGCAACACAAAGTGGTTGTGTTTTTTTTTTTTTATTGTTAAAACCTGTAGGAAAACTGGTTTTGTCAAGGTTCTGAGTTTATTGCCTTGTTATCTTTGAGGAGACATTCTGGATGGTCTGGAAAGCTTCTTGCATTGATGTCTGGCAATTAAAGTGTCCGATAACTTACACTCCCTGGTAGGTTCCAGGGACATCTTTTGAAGAAAAACTGAATTACAAGTAATGGTAAATCTGATGGGATGTGGAGGCTGAGTGTTTAGGAGACCAAACCAGGAGGCCAAAAGTGTAACACCAGTCTTTTCTCAGTTTGAGATCATCCTTTTAGGGAAGAGAATTAATGCACTTTATTGGATTAATTCTAAATGACTGTATCTTCGCTACAATATATACCACTGTTGATGTTCTTGGTTCACTTTTTTGCAATTGTAAAAATGGTAAACGTGAAACCAGTAATGTTTAATTTTTTTGTCTCCCCGCCAATAGGAACCAGGAGGCCTGTGTTGTCGACAATATAAAAGTTTGTAGTAACGACGGCGGCTCAGGCCGCTTTAAGCGTGTCTGCATCACTGTTCGAATACCAAGAAACCCAACCATTGGTGATAAGTTTGCCAGCCGCCACGGACAGAAGGGGATCCTAAGCCGTCTGTGGCCGGCAGAGGACATGCCCTTCACAGAGAGCGGCATGACTCCTGACATCCTGTTCAACCCTCATGGCTTCCCTTCCCGTATGACCATCGGGATGCTAATTGAAAGCATGGCTGGAAAGTCTGCCTCCTTGCATGGCCTAAGCCATGATGCTACACCATTCACCTTTTCTGAGGAGGAATCGGCACTGGACTACTTCGGTAAAATGCTTCAGGCCGGTGGCTACAACTACTATGGAACAGAGCGACTTTACAGCGGCTTGAGTGGTCAGGAGCTAGAGGCGGACATTTTCATTGGTGTTGTCTACTATCAGCGGCTTCGTCATATGGTCTCCGACAAGTTCCAGGTGAGGACCACAGGAGCACGAGACAAGGTGACCAATCAGCCAGTAGGAGGAAGGAACATCCAGGGAGGCATCCGTTTTGGGGAGATGGAGCGAGACGCTCTGTTGGCTCATGGTTCTTCCTTCCTGCTCCACGATCGGCTCTTTAACTGCTCGGACCGTTCAGTGACTCAGGTGTGTGTTGACTGTGGCAGCTTGCTCTCCCCTCTGTTAGAGAAACCACCACCCTACTGGTCAGCCATGCGCCACCGTAAGACCATCTGTACCCTGTGTGGTAAAAGTGACTCCATTGACTCGATTTCTGTTCCTTATGTCTTCCGCTACTTTGTAGCCGAGCTCGCAGCAATGAACATAAAAGTCAAGTTAGAAATCAAATGAGTGGTGAAGATGCCTTTTCAACTATTACTTCATATCTTGCCCATCTGCCAAAATCAAACATGTTGCAGAACAAATACAAATTCTTGATGCAGAAATCAGATACTTGAGGCGTTGAGCTACTTTACAGAAAATGTTTTACTTACCATGTCTGTCAGAACTATCAAACAATACTCTGAACACATAGCTCTGCCAAAATGTCTTCAGATATTTGTGTTGTAATGTAAGTGTTGTAAATGTAATGGATCTATAGAACAACCAACATTTGCTTCTAATAATCCTGCTACTTAGTGGAAATAACCTGAAAGCAGGTCACTGATGAAATAAACACACAAAGCAAACCGTGTGTGGAATCAAACATCATTTTGAGTTTTTTTTTTTATTATTATTATTTGCTTTCTACCATCAATGACTTGCATCCGGCATTGTTAGCTGATTAACTGATGTCTGTCTTGTGAGACCAGTGACCATCAAATCAGTCTTGTCTGAATTTAAAAGAAAGAAATTACAGGATGTCCAGTTTGTCAGCAATGCTATACAATCCTCTGAAATCCTTTTTCGACAGAGGTTATTTGTATTAGTTGGCACGTAAAGCATCATTAGCGTAACAGTGAAAAGTAATTCCATGTCCAAGTGGTGGTGCTATGTAAAGATGGAATAGCAAAGTGCCTTATACAGAACCCTGTGGTTCCTCATATTTTACCAGAGGAAGTTTTGAAGTAATGTTGTAGAATACACATTAAGATTGGTCATATAAATGTCAACTGTGATAGAACCCAACATAGTAATACCAAAACATTTTCAAGAAGCTCTGGGAATATAAACTGAGCAACTGCATTAAACACTGTATTGAGATCCAGCAGTACCAGCGCTGTATCTGAGTTTATGGTCCCGATTCAAACCCTGCCCCTGCCAGAGTTGTGTCAGGAAGGGTATTCGGTTAAAACTTGTGCCAAATCAACATGCAGAGCCACCTTGGGTCTGCTGTGGTAACCGTGACCTTGAGTGAAAACAAGGGAGGAGCCAGAGGGACTTACTAGCTTATTCACCACTTTAGTGCTATCTTCGTGGACTAATGAGTTCAGAACACTGATTGCAGCAGCTCAGACAGATCGCCATCAGCAAGATAAACCACTTTTTCAAGTGTTGAAACAGAAAGATTCGATACTGGTAACCTGGATCTAGGTTTGTTTTTTTTGAGAATGGGATAATCACTGAATAGAATAGAACCTTTATTGTCATTGTGCATCTACGTACATACATACATGAAATTTGTCCTCTGCATTTAACCCATCCGAATTACAGTTAGACACAATCCAACCACTGGGAGCAGTGTGCAGCCACAGTCCGGTGCTTGGGGACCAACTCCAGATGTAGATGCTGCCTTGTTCAGGGCCAGAGGAGGAGCAGACCCTAAATAAGCATGTTTTTGATTGTGGGAAGAAACCGGAGTGTCCGGAGGAAACCCACAGAGACGCGGGAAGAATATGTAAAATACACAGGGCGGGAAGCAATCCCACGACCTTCTTGCTGTGAGCCACCAGTGCTAACCACTAAGCCCACCATGCCCCCAGTTTACATCATTGCAGATTTAAATTATGCAGGAACAGACCTATTTGTGATCAGATTAATAATTGTCAGCACAGTGAGTCCAAGTGACAGTTGTGTATATTAACATTATCCACAATTTTTAGCAGCATGCCAAGTAAGAGTGTCAAAATTTGTAAATGTCAGTTTTCTATCTGATGTAATACCTATTTTAGTTATATGATCACTGTTTGACTAAAGTTTACAGGGATACTTTTGACCAAATGTCACTGATGAAAGTAAATTTGGGAACCTTGGCTGTGTAATTATTTATTTTTTAAAATCTACTTGCTCTTGAAATGCATTCCGGTGCACTTTGGAAGCAAACTTTTGTGACAAATATCTGTAGCAAAACTAATGTTGATATACAGGTACACAGTAAAATCGCCAGTGTAAAACTAACACTGACAGTGTTGAATTAACACTGACAGTGTACATATCTAGTCAGAGTGGGACCATATGTTCACTGTCAGTGTTAATTTAACACTACTGATTTTACTGTGTATCCAGGCTCACTGAGCAGGACAATTCATACGTGATCCATGTTGGATCTGCTGTGGCGACCCTGAGTGAGTGAAAAGGGAGCAGCTGAAGGGACTTTCTAATGAGTGAAACCGCTGACATAAGAGAGGCTATATATTTGTCTGAGCCAGTATCAAATCCCAAGTATTATCACTGTAGTGAGTCAATTCCTGGATAAACTGATAAAATCGAAACACGCAAAAGCGCTGTGCTGAGGAGATCCACAAACCTTATTAACATGGATATTGAAGTAGTCATGAGTCACCAAATCAGACAATAAATCAATGAGCAAATAACATGGCTAAAACCCATCAGTATGATTACAACCGCTCCTAGCACCCTGAGAAAGGTAGAGAATTGGGTGCAGTGTTGAGAAATGTTTTTTCACAGGATGCAAAAGATGGAAAACCATGCCCTACTTTTTCTGGGTCAGGCTCAAAACTTCTCAGTCACCCCTTGTATCACTAAAAATGCCATGAAATATTGCAATAAAATTTTATGTGTGGTGTTCATCCTTAGTGACAGTATAAAAAAACAAAACTTAGTGACCTGTAAGGTCCCGTGCTCATAGACGGTGGTTTTTTTCTTTCCCCAGAGCATCAACAGGTTTTTTATTATTATTATTTACTTGCTCCAAATGAAAATGGTCTTTTGTTTTGTTTTTTTCCCCCCTAAAGTGCTAGTATAAAACAGTGCTCTTAGCACTTCTCTGGCAGGAAAAAAAACAATATGGACACTGGGCCTAAAATCACGTATGAAAAAAAAAAAATTTACTCCACTGAAGATGAGGAAGAAAGCCACTATCAAAAACAAATGATGTAGAAAAAAAACGAGTACTGCAACAGTGTAGCAGCACAAACACTACATGACAGATGCAGCAGCTTTGCCACCACATGCACACAATGCATCTGGTGTTTAATAGTCCCAACAATCCACCAACCGCTCATCTCTACGTTTGTGGAAAATCAGCCTTGTGACATACTCAACAAAAATATAAACGCAACACTTTTGGTTTTGCTCCCATTTTGTATGAGATGAACTCAAAGATCTAAAACTTTTTCCACATACACAATATCACCATTTCCCTCAAATATTGTTCACAAACCAGTCTAAATCTGTGATAGTGAGCACTTCTCCTTTGCTGAGATGATCCATCCCACCTCACAGGTGTGCCATATCAAGATGCTGATTAGACACCATGATTAGTGCACAGGTGTGCCTTAGACTGTCCACAATAAAAGGCCACTCTGAAAGGTGCAGTTTTGTTTTATTGTGGGGGGATACCAGTCAGTATCTGGTGTGACCACCATTTGCCTCATGCAGTGCAACACATCTCCTTCGCATAGAGTTGATCAGGTTGTCAATTGTGGCCTGTGGAATGTTGGTCCACTCCTCTTCAATGGCTGGGCGAAGTTGCTGGATATTGGCAGGAACTGGTACACTCTGTCGTATACGCCGGTCCAGAGCATCCCAAACATGCTCAATGGGTGACATGTCCGGTGAGTATGCTGGCCATGCAAGAACTGGGACATTTTCAGCTTCCAAGAATTGTGTACAGATCCTTGCAACATGGGGCCGTGCATTATCCTGCTGCAACATGAGGTGATGTTCTTGGATGTATGGAACAACAATGATTCATCCGTGAAGAGAACTCCTCTCCAACGTGCCAAACGCCAGTGAATGTGAGCATTTGCCCACTCAAGTCGGTTACGACGACGAACTGGAGTCAGGTCGAGACCCCGATGAGGACAATGAGTATGCAGATGAGCTTCCCTGAGACGGTTTCTGACAGTTTGTGCAGAAATTCTTTGGTTATGCAAACCGACTGTTTCAGCAGCTGTCCGAGTGGCTGGTCTCAGACGATCTTGGAGGTGAACATGCTGGATGTGGAGGTCCTGGGCTGGTGTGGTTACACGTGGTCTGCGGTTGTGAGGCTGGTTGGATGTACTGCCAAATTCTCTGAAACGCCTTTGGAGACGGCTTATGGTAGAGAAATGAACATTCAATACATGAGCAACAGCTCTGGTTGACATTCCTGCTATCAGCATGCCAATTGCACGCTCCCTCAAATCTTGCGACATCTGTGGCATTGTGCTGTGTAATAAAACTGCACCTTTCAGAGTGGCCTTTTATTGTGGACAGTCTAAGGCACACCTGTGCACTAATCATGGTGTCTAATCAGCATCTTGATATGGCACACCTGTAAGGTGGGATGGATTATCTCAGCAAAGGAGAAGTGCTCACTGTCACAGATTTAGACTGGTTTGTGAACAATATTTGAGGGAAATGGTGATATTGTGTATGTGGAAAAAGTTTTAGATCTTTGAGGTCATCTCATACAAAATGGGAGCAAAACCAAAAGTGTTGCGTTTATATTTTTGTTGAGTGTAGAAACACACTCTATAGATTAAAACTGCGTATTGTCACTGAGAGGTCATGTGCTCATCTTCAAATAATCAGTAGACCATCTCATACAATCAGCATGGTTCAATGAAATAATGGACAAAGAAAAATTGAAGTAAATGTTTTCGGTAGAGGTAATAATTGGAGATTAAGAGTACATGATGGTGATGTTACTCAGTACAATAAATTGCTAATACTTGTGCAAACTATGCTACGATTTTCTTTGGGAGTGACGATGATAGTCAGTATAAGGAATGAACATAGACGAGACTGAGATGGACGGACCCAGCATGTGTATATTCATCCTATTGAGGTTTCAAATCCCCCAAAACTTCAGAGTTCACCGCTCTGCGAGATGTCATTGAGAGGTGCATTGAGACGCCCTGATCGGGCTGCACACGGATAACAGTATTAACTTCGCAACATAAAACTCTTCTGAATATATTATCTGGCTTTATAGACATTGCTATTGTATTTGTTTTATGTAAACATGCGAGAAGCTCAGGTTTATTTTCAATGGAAATCTGTGAGCCGCGGTCACTTTCTGCTCATGTCGTTCTGGTGGAAAGTGAAGTTTGCTCTTTAACATCCTGCTTATTGTCCTTTACAACACTGTTTGTCCTGTTTGTTCCAGAGTAATATATATATATATATATATATATATATATATATATATATATATATATATATAATGTCTGAAACACTTGTTTGCATTCAAGAAGTTTCACGCAGGTTAAACGTAGGCAGGCAGTTTTAGCAAGTCTCATTATTATTATTATGGATGGCATAAAAAAAATTACATTTTGGTAGTATAATGTTCATTTGCAATTGTTGTCATGTGGATTCTCGTTTAGACTGCTGCAATTCTCTGGCACACAAGGGATTTTCCTGGTTCTTTCCCTCAGCCCCAACCAGTCTCAGCAGAAGACTGCCCCTCCCTGAGCCTGGTTCTGCTGGAGGTTTCTTCCTGTTAAAAGGGAGTTTTTCCTTCCCACTGTGGCCAAGTGCTTGCTCATAGGGGGTCGTTTTGACCGTTGGGTTTTTCATAATTATTGTATGGCCTTGCCTTGCAATGTGGAGCGCCTTGGGGCAACTGTTTGTTGTGATTTGGCGCTATATAAGAAAAAAGTTGATTGATTGATTGATTATGGGATATCTCAACAGAGCAAATAGGGAGAAGGATGCTGAAGATGGAGCCACCAGACAGGAGAACAGGGAGGCCAAAGACGAGGTTTAGAAATGTGCTGAGGGAGAACATGCAGGTGGGTGGTGTGACAGAGGAAGATGCAGAGAACAGGGTGAGATGGAAACTGATAACCTACTACTGAACGGAGCAGCTGAAAGAAGCCTCATTCTTGAACAAATTATTTAGCGTCGTCATTCAAAAAGGGGAATGCATGTAATTACCTAAACAGAATATAGTGTGCATACCTCTTCCAACACAAAAGAGTCCTGTTATCCCTTTGTCCTTAATTGTGATGAGGCATTAGTGCGGGAATTGAATACATTATAGAAATATTAATTTTTAAAAAAAGTATCCTGGTTTGCAGCTGTCTCAAAATCAAAACAAGTCTTTGGCGATCTTGGGTTAGTGAAGAGTCGTCGCTAACCCAAGACAAAACATTTTACTATATTTGATTGAAATCTGTCATTTTGAGATATATTGCTAACAAACCTGTGTCAAACAGTTGAGACTGATGAGGTGTACAACTTGAATTGAGGGATCGCCAGCTATGACATTTTGTTCATGTGGCACGTTTTTCTGGGCACCCATGTCTCACCTGGCTGTAACAGATATGTGGTTCCTATTGAGAAGCGGCAGTGGAGCGGTTGTGTGCCTGAGTGGTTGAACCTGTTCTCTGAAATGGGTGGTTGGACCGGTTGTCTGCCTGTAAGTCGTTGCCATCCAAGCCCAAAGGCAGTACTGCAATATTAAGGATGTGGTGAAGTACTGCATATGCTTCCAGACCTGACTTGTCCAAACCTGATATTACCTCTAAGTAGTGCTGCAATAACTAATCAAATAATAATCAATCATTAATTGATTTGAGTCTATTTGTCCAGGTTCTCCAATTTCAGTTTCGTCAATGTACATATTTTCTGATTTTTTTTTTTTATTATTATTATTACTCCTTTCTGCCAGTAAACTGAATAGCTTTGGGTTGTAGACGAAACCAGACATACGAGGATGTCATCTTGACATTTGAGAAGAACTGATCAATATTTTTAACTACTTTCTGACATTTTATAGACTAATGCGACTGATTAATGCAGAAACTAGTCAACGGATTAAACTGATAATGAAAATAATTGTTACAGCCCTATCAAGTGTGTGTGTGTGTGTGTGTGTGTCTGTGAGAGAGAGAGAGTCAGAAAGAGGCAAAGCTGTATACAAGATTGTCTGTAAACACCCTTTTTGTCACTTTATATCTGTCATATATTTAGATTTAACATTTAAATGCAAGGTTTAGTTATTGGTAGATTTTACTGTTATGATTTACCAGTAAATTAACCAAAACATCACTGATTAATCCAAAAATAATTAATAGAGTGAAAAAAGTGAGATTAATCAATTATAAAAATAATCCTGTTGCAGCCCTGGTTACAGTTACAACTAAACCCCAATTTGCACTTGATCAGCAGGATGTGACATGAAGGTTTCCCCCTTTTAAAAACACCAGTTACTTCAGTTGTGCCAGAACACTGGGCAGGTCCAGTACACTTGGAATCGTGTAGTCTGGTTTTACTTTGCCGTTTGGCACATTTTCTCCTGTGCTGCTGATCCACACTGTTGCACGTACTCCAGCATTGAAGCCACCCTGAATATCTGTGTCCAAAGAGTCTCCAACCATAATGCAGTCCTGGGCCTCTACCCCAAGTATGTTAAAACAGAATCTAAAGATGGAGACAAATGGTTTCTGCTCTGTGTGCTCTCCCGCCACTACAACTGCATTAAAAAACTTCTCACACCCAGCTGCTGCCACTTTCTCCTTCTGGCTCTGTGTCTCCCCATTAGTCAGCAGCACCAGCTTGTACTGGCTTCGGAGCTCTTCCAGGAGCCTGCATATTTCAGGGGACAGACTGAGAACCTCCAAGCGACTCCGTTTCCACAAGTGGTAGCATTGAACTGCCAGTGTGGGGGAGGAACAGTTGCCAACAGTCTCCTGGATGCTTTCCTCCCAGTGACCCACACGGATGTCATCTATGGATCGCCCAGCTGCAGGGTCAAACGATTCATGCAAAAGCTTCTGCTTAAACTTCTCACAAATGCAGCAGACGGTCGTGTCATCACTTCCAGTTGTGGTTTTTAGAAGTTCAGTGGTCTGAAAGATTCAAAGACAGTCATTGTAAGGTTAAAACAAGTTTGATTCAGTCAGCTACAGTAGTGCTTCAAAGTTTGTCAGCCCCTGAGCTTTTACACATCTGAATTTTGTAATGACTTATAAAAAAAAAAAAACAGAATTCATCCATCCATCCATTTCACCATAAATGGATGGATGGATGAATTCTGTTTTTTTTGGGGGGGTTTTCTGGATTATATCCCCACTGGAACATTCAGAAGTTTAGAAATTGTTCTGTAAGCTCATGAAGTCTACTAAAAGCACAACCTGTTTACTTGATCCTATACCAACAAAACTGTTTAAGGACCTGTGACCTATTCTTGGACTGACTGTGCTGGAAATTATAAATCTCTCATTAACTTGTGGATCTGTTCCTAAATATTTCAAGTCTGCAGTGATTAAACCATTACTTAAGAAATCCAATCTCGACCCTAGTGTATTGAAAAATTATAGACCGATATCAAATCTATAATTTTGTTCTAAAATCCTGGAAAAAGTGGTTTCGCGACAGCTCGTGGACTACCTCACTGAGAATAATCTTTTTGAGCCACTGCAGTCTGCTTTTAGAAAATATCACTCCACAGAGACAGCACTTACTAAAGTAGTGAATGACCTTTTGCGAGCAATGGACTCAGATACCACTACAGTCTTGGTGCTGCTGGATCTTAGTGCTGCATTTGATACTGTGGATCATCATATTTTACTCAATAGGCTGGAGAATCACTTTGGGATTACTGGAACTGCTCTTGCACGGTTGACGTCATACCTGTCCAGTCGTTCTTACTGTGTATTGTGTAATGGCACATCCTCTGATCGTAGGGACATGAAGTTTGGGGTTCCGCAGGGATCCGTTTTAGGGCCCCTGCTTTTTTTCCCTTTATGTAGCACCCCTTGGGAATATACTGCGGCGCTTTTGGATTCCCTTTCATTGCTATGCTGATGACACTCAAATGTACATGCCAATAACTGCTGGTAATCTCATTCACATAAAATCTTTGGAAGATTGCCTTGCATCAGTAAGAAGTTGGATGTCTAGTAACTTCCTGCTTTTAAATTCTGATAAGACTGAAGTTATGGTTCTTGGTCCAGCGAGGTATCGGCATCAATTTGATCTGCTAGCACTTAGCTTAGGTTCGTGTGTTATACATCATACGGATAAAGTGAGGAACCTTGGAGTAATTTTTGATTCTACGTTGTCCTTTGATCTCCATATTAGAGACATTACGAGGACTGCTTTCTTCCATTTGCAAAATATAGCGAAGATTCGTCCCATCCTGTCTATGGCTGATGCTGAGACTTTGATTCATGCATTTGTCTCTTCTAGACTGGACTATTGTAATGCTCTATTTTCTGGCTTACCGCAGTCCAGGATTAGAGGTCTTCAACTGGTTCAAAATGCCAGACTTTTGACACAAAGCAGAAAGTTCGACCACATTACGCCCATTTTGGCGTCCCTGCACTGGCTTCCAGTTGCTGGAAGATCGGATTTTAAAGTACTGTTATTAGTTTATAAAATTGTTCATGGACTTGCACCTCCTATCTGGCTCACCTGGTAAGCCCCTATGTACCAGCTCGGGCCCTGCGTTCTCAGGGTGCAGGACTTCTGTGTGTTCTCAGGGTGAATACAAAGTCTGCCGTTCACAGAGCTTTCTCCTACCGTGCCCCAGCTCTGTGGAACGATCTCCCGGCACACAATCGGCAGTCTGATACTGTGGAGACTTTTAAGTCACGTTTAAAGACTCATTTGTTTTCCCTGTTTTATCATTAGTGTTATGATGTGTTTTTATTCTTGTATTCTTTTATGGTCGTCTTTTTATTGTTTTAAATGTTTAATTCAGTTTTTTTGTTGCTGTTGTTTTATGTTGTGTGAAGTGCCTTGAGATGATTTCATTGTGAACTGGCGCTATATAAATTAGCCACTGTGCTGCCAGTTCAAGTTTACTGATTATTTTATTCAGAAAATGACCAGGAGGTCCTGTATATTGCTAACTGACATGATTAATTATAGGCTTTCTCAAACAGAAGGTTATTGCATTCATTATCCCGAATATGGACGAATAACTTGCATACCTATTATTATACTGATAGCATGTGAGTTCCCCTAGGGTAGGAAGATTTGTGGCCTTTTGATGGAGGCCCAAAGACAATATGCACCACCTTACATGGATCAATTCTGTTGGCTATTTTTCTAATTTGTAAGAAGTCATTCTTTACCCAAGAGGTCTTACTGGAAGCATTATCCCATATATCAGTTATGTAACAGCATGGCTGTTAGATATATTTGTGTGTTTAATTATTGTTTTCTTTGTTTGCTTTGGTATTGAAATCCCCTACCACCTGTCTCATTTTGGCTTGTCAGTATCTCACAAATAAAAAGTGAAATTTCCCATCAATGGGATATACAGGCTTATAAGAGGTTAAAGTTGTTATTTTACTTAGGATTATATCCTTAGTTTCATATACTTTTCTCTGTTATCTGTTGAAATGTGCATTTGCTGGAATGTGCATGTTGAACTGGATTTAACCAGTTTCACCACTTAGGACAAAGAGATTCAGATTACATTATAAATCATAAATGTCCTGTTATCGCACGGATCAGTGGCAGGGGGTGGGGCCTCCCTCAAATACCCACAGGGACCAATAAGGGAAGGATTTTGCAAAATAAGGTCCGCCTTTATTAAGCCCATGGAGAGTTTTATAAAACTGTTTGTATCCATTGCTCTTGGTTCTGAATTGGCAGATCTCATGCATGAGAGAAGTTCTTCAGAAACCAGGCCTGATTTCCATTGTGACTTTGAATAAATTTAAAAGTGCAGAATAGTTCGAGTTAGTAGTGTGTGTGGGACAGTGTTACAGAAAGAGCCGGGGGAATAACAATGGGCTTTATCAATTTTACATAACATATATTACATCTGATGTTTGCAGGGGTGATGGACAAGTGGTTAGTGCGCTTGGTGTTAGTGTGAAAAGTTCCCAGTTCGAACCTCACCCCTGCCACATTTCTCCATGTAATGTGGAGTTGTGTCAGGAAGGGCATCTGGCATAAAACCTGTGCCAAAAGTTGTGGTGACCCCAAGTGATAAACAAGGGAGCAGCTGAAGGGACTTACTATTAGCTGTTGGCTTCATCCGCCGACATGCACTGAGCAGGTTTGAGGCAGTGTGAAGCAAACGGGATGAGAATCAGCACCTCCAAACCTGAGACCATGTTGGACTGGGGTGGCCTGTCCCCTCTGTGAGAGTTATTGCCCCACGTGGAGGAGTTTAAGTAGATCGGGATCTTGTTCACGAGTGGGGGTAAGTTGGAGCGTGAAATAGATTGACGGATTGGGGCGGCGTCTGATGGTTTATGGACGCTGTGCCAAGCCATCATGGTGAAGAAGGAGCTGAGCCAGAAGGTAAGATTGTCAATTTACCAGCCGATTTACGCTCCTATCCTCATCTATGGTCATGAACTTTGCATAATGGCCAAAAGAATAAGACTGCAGATACAAGTGAGGAGGAGAGGATAGAGCTGCTCGGTCTGCTGCCACCGTGACCCGGATAAGCCGTAGAAAATGAACGACTATTACATTATACCCATTACACAAGGAAAACAAAGTTATGAGTTATTACAAGTAGCCAGCGCTCACTTTTGCTGAGTTATTGCCAGACAAACTGTAGACTCACCCACTCATTTACATGCTATACATTGCTTTGAAAATTAACAACGTTATCATTAGTCAAACGAGACATAACCATTACGCCTTTTTATGTTATTGCTTCACAAAGAGTTGCACAGTCACCTTTTCAATGGCCAGCGCGCCTGCCCGAGTAGTTTGAACGAGCGTGTTGTCGAAATCAAAGATCACCGCTTTCACAGCGCCTCCGTCCATCATTCGGAAGTGCTGCTGCTCCTCCCTCCCTGCCGCCAAAAGGCCTGACGGGAGTTGTAGTTCAACTGTGATTCACTACTCGATCGTTTCCTCGAGAGGGCGCCACTACACTAACAAGTAGATTTACTGAACAGGCTTCGAGTTAACTCTATAGCTCTAACAACAGCCAACAAATCAGATGACTAAAATTTAAAATGCGGCCAGTTTTAAAAGAATTATGTGCAGGCCACAAAAAGACACGGACATATTTCAAAGTAATAATACATATTTAACTAAATGGGCACTCAGACAGTGCTGCAGCCATATTAGTAAGAGTATAAATAATATAATAATTCCACTGGCGTAAAACATAGTGATTTTTCTGTCAAATGAATATTCCTGATCACACTGAAACACATAAATGATTTTTTTTACATGTGTTTAAAAAAATGGATAAAAACAGTTTCCCCCATTGGGAGATATATACTCAACAAAAATATAAACGCAACACTTTTGGTTTTGCTCCCATTTTGTATGAGATGAACTCAAAGATCTAAAACTTTTTCCACATACACAATATCACCATTTCCCTCAAATATTGTTCACAAACCAGTCTAAATCTGTGATAGTGAGCACTTCTCCTTTGCTGAGATAATCCATCCCACCTCACAGGTGTGCCGTACCAAAATGCTGATTAGACACCATGATTAGTGCACAGGTGTGCCTTAGACTGCCCACAATAAAAGGCCACTCTGAAAGGTGCAGTTTTGTTTTATTGGGGGGGGATACCAGTCAGTATCTGGTGTGACCACCATTTGCCTCATGCAGTGCAACACATCTCCTTCGCATCATCCGTGAAGAGAACACCTCGCCAACGTGCCAAACGGCAGCGAATGTGAGCATTTGCCCACTCAAATCGGTTACGACGACAAACTGAAGTCAGGTTGAGACCCCGATGAGGACGACGAGCATGCAGATGAGCTTCCCTGAGACGGTTTCTGACAGTTTGTGCAGAAATTCTTTGGTTATGCAAACCGATTGTTCCAGCAGCTGTCCGAGTGGCTGGTCTCAGACGATCTTGGAGGTGAACATGCTGGATGTGGAGGTCCTGGGCTGGTGTGGTTACACATGGTCTGCGGTTGTGAGGCTGGTTGGATGTACTGCCAAATTCTCTGAAACGCCTTTGGAGACGGCTTATGGTAGAGAAATGAACATTCAATACATGAGCAACAGCTCTGGTTGACATTACTGCTGTCAGCATGCCAATTGCACGCTCCCTCAAATCTTGCGACATCTGTGGCATTGTGCTGTGTGATAAAACTGCATCTTTCAGAGTGGCCTTTTATTGTGGGCAGTCTAAGGCACACTTGTGCACTAATCATGGTGTCTAATCAGCATCTTGATATGGCACACCTGTGAGGTGGGATGGATTATCTCAGCAAAGGAGAAGTGCTCACTATCACAGATTTAGACTGGTTTGTGAACAATATTTGAGAGAAATGGTGATATTGTGTATGTGGAAAAAGTTTTAGATCTTTGAGTTCATCTCATACAAAGTGGGAGCAAAACCAAAAGTGTTGCGTTTATATATATACTTCAGTGTGTATTTGAAGATTAATTGTGCGGTCTATGAACTTTGCAAAATCATGAATATGCTGAGAATAATTTATTGTTACACTACACAGTGTATTTTCAGAATTTTTTCATCACCTCAATCATGGTGATGTAACAATTTGCACTTTGCATTTCAGTTTGTTTTCTGTTTTTTGGAATACAGAGTGCATGGGTTTGAATAGGTGGCTATTAATAATCTGAGGTAAAATTAGAGGAGGTTATTTCTGTTACCTATGTCACAGAGGTCTTAAACAAGCTGTGTTAGTCATAAATTCAATTTAACTCACAAGAATTTCTGTGAAAACACTTATAGAATTGTGGGACTTTGGAGATGTTAAACATTAAATAGCAAACACATGAAAATTTAAAAGAGATAAAATCTGATTTGACACAATATGACCCCATTAATAATTATCTTAACAATCTTCCTTGCCACTGAGGGATTGACACAACAATATACCACAGCAGTACATCTTTAAAGTAAATTTCACAAATCTTATTGCAGTGATGCATCCTTGTTGTAATATGACCAACCTGCCCCCCCCCCTTTTTTTTTTCTTGTTTTTTTTTTTTTTTTAGTTTACACTGTCAAGCATCTGCCCCCAAATGTACTCATTGTTGTCTATATTTCAGCCTTGGTGCAACATTATCACAAAGTTTCATGAATTAAATTTGTTGACTTGTGCCACAGCACGATGCATTACATTATTTGTACATACTTATAGTAATAATAATAATATGACCTTGCTGGCGTTAATAAAAATGTAATAATGTTTAAAAGTGGTATAAGCATCTGCACACTATACTGTCCATAATTTTAGTTCATGTTATTTTTAAGATAATCTACATTTTCTTACTCTAAGATGCCCTTTACACATGCATTTTCTTTTCAGAAATGTGATTACTGATGGAACGGTGCTTCATGGTGGCACTGTTGTCCTCACAGGAAGAAGGTCCTGGGATTGTTTACCACCTGTGGCCTTTCTGTGTGGAGTTTGTATGTTCTCCCTGTGTTTGTGTGGGTTCCCTCTGGGTGCTCCGTCTTCCACCCACATCCAAAGATACGCAGGTTGACTGTGAGGGTGTGCTTATGTTTGTCTGTCAATATGTGGCGCTGTGATAGTCTGGCATCCTGTCCAGTGTGTACCCTACCTCACAGCCTATGACTGCTAGGATAGGCTTCAGGCGTGAATGACCCTTAACTGGAGTAAGTGGTTATGGAAAATGAACAGATTTGATTTCTCTTGTACAGTGGAATTGTACAAATAGTCTATTAGCCAGTCATTAATTTTGACGTAATGGGGACCATGAAAGGTGACGAAACAACACTTAGAATCCAGCCTCAGTGTACTATGGCCTACACAAAAATGTATGATAAACATCCCAGGGTGGCAGCTGGAGCCAGCTAGGGGTCAATGAAGAATTACACAGAGGTCAAAATGTAAAAATGCTTCAATCATGTTGAAAACTATATCACATTATTTGTCTCATCACAGTGATTCCAAAAAGGTATAGTTTGGACAATCTATGATGGAATGTTATGGAGTTATGGGGTAAAAACAGCAAAAATGGTGACAAAGGTCAGTTTCAGTTTCTACAGGGGTCAAAAGTTAAAGTTGCTCCAGTTTCAGTAAAAATGGCACAAGTTATTGGTTGAAATAAAAGGATTAAAAAATGCAGTAGTTTTGACTGTGTTGAATGTTTGGTCTCTAAAGTAAAAGTCAAACAAGGTCGACGTTCATTGGATTCTATGACATCTGACATACGTTACCCTGTAACATGATAACTAAGCATGACAGATGGTGCAAACTATTCCTTTTTAGAACCCTATTAACCCAAACAATAATTTGCGTCATTTTTTACTGAAATTGGAGCAACTTTAACTTTAGACCCCTGTACAAACTGAAACTGACCTTTGTCACCATTTGTGTTGTTTTTACCCCATAACTCGAAAACATTCAATCATAGATATTCCAAACTATACCTTTCTGGAATCGTTATGATCAGACAAATAATGTAGTATAGTTTTAAGTGTCATTTCGTCACCTTAAGTGGTACCAAAAACCTGCTTGGCCCATGGATTTGATTGCTTATGGTGTTTTAATTTGATGAACCTTGCAAAAAACAAAACTCAGTTTTAAAGCATGCAAAATAATGCAAGAAGAATATAATATAATAGGGTTTTGCAAATCTTAAATGCTCATTGTGATTTGCCTCTCGTGTCAGTCAGTAGACTGTATTTCAGGTGAAACACATCATTTTCCTTTCAGATGATGTTGTGATAGATGAGTTTCTATATTACACAGCTAAATTATTTTTAAAAACCTCACTTCAATCAAAATGCACAGAAAACATCAGTGCCATCACACATCTAACTCTTCACCCTGAATGTTACCAGCTGAATCACAAATGCCGTGACACACTGTTTCAAAATGTACTGAAACTCTTTAGCAACATGTTCTTAACCACAGTCTGTCACCTGGAAAAGGGCCAAAGGTTCACACGCAATGCTGTGGCATCCTGTTGGCTTTCCAAAGCCAATTAGAAATCAAAACAAACCTCTGTCACGCTGTGCTATTATTTTGATTGAGATGGCCAAATAGTTGTGTCTTAAAGTGAGCCTGTCCTCATTGTTTCAGTTAGTTTGTATGTAAAATGAGGAAACAGTGTGAGCGGCGTAACCTGCTGGTTGCATGCAAAGGAGGAATACGTGCAAATTACAGTCATGCAACAAATGATTTCAAAACTGTTTTTATTACCCTCATGCTTAAAAATGGAAGAGAAACGTGAATAGTGGAGGTATGAGGAGTGAACTGACAAATATATGATGGAATTTCCCCTCTGATATGTAGAGAAAAAAAAGATAGAAGAAAACCACTTCCCTAACAGTCTGTGTGTGACTCTTGCAAGAAAATGTAGGCATCTGTTGGACTTTGTCTGCACGTCGCCATTCCTCTTTTATCTGTGTGGGTGGCCGTGACTGCAAAGTCGCACGCGATCTCTCAGCTGGGCAGAGAAACCCCCGGAAAGACCAGTTATTAAAGGTGTCTTTTTGACACACAGCTTATAGTCTACAGAGCAGAAAGATAACACCATCATGAAGACATAAAGATGTCATTATGCCGGTCTTGTCACACTGCCTTCCTCCTTTGTCAGGACATTCATCTAAGACA
Organism: Thalassophryne amazonica; assembly: GCF_902500255.1. Lineage (NCBI taxonomy): Eukaryota > Metazoa > Chordata > Actinopteri > Batrachoidiformes > Batrachoididae > Thalassophryne > Thalassophryne amazonica. The sequence goes on from NC_047115.1 coordinate 74,194,899, forward strand.
GTATTGCTTCGTATCTGTCACTGCATCTGTTTAAGAAGTAAATCTCCCCTCTTTTGTGATTAGTCACTCAAACTGTGATCCATGGATTCATTTGAGGAGGCAAAATATTTGCTCCAGTGTCATGCAGATATTTCACAATGAAACTGAGTAAACTTTGATGACAAAAAAGTGACACAAATTATTGGTTGTTTTAGACCACACGCACTACTGACTGTCAAGATACAGTGCATCCAGAAAGTATTAACGCTTCACTTTTTTGACATTGTTACTTTAGAGCCTTATTCCAAAATGGATGAAATTATTTTTTCTTTCATCAAAATTGTAAACACAATACCCCATAATGACAATGTGAAAAAAGTTGTTTTTTTTTTACTTTTGCAAATTATTAAAATTGAAAAAAAAACTAAGAACTCACGTGCACGTAAGTATTCACAGCCTTTGCCATGAAGCTTAAAATTGAGCTCATGTACATCCTGTTTCCACTAATCATCCTTGAAATGTTTCTACAGCTTAACTGGAGTCCACCTGAGGTAAATTCAGTTGACTGGACATGATTTGGTAAGGTCCCACAGTTGACAGTGCATGTCAGAGCACAAACCAAGCATGAAGTCAAAGGAATTGTCTGTAGACCTCTGAGACAGGATTGTCTCGAGGCACAAATCTGGGGAAGGGTACAGAAACATTTCTGCTGCTTTGAAGGTCCCAATGAGCACAGTAGCCTCCATCATCCGTAAATGGAGGACGTTCGGATCCACCAGGATTCTTCCTAGAGCTGACTGCCTGTCTAAACTGAGTGATCAGGGAAAAGGGCCTCTGTGAGTGGCTTCTATTTAGCTACTCTACCGTATGACACTATGATGATAATTAAATGTCTCTTCACAGTGGACAAGGCAAAGAGACTGTAAACGTAATAAGTGAGTTATCTGAAACCACTGATGCAAGAGACACAATGTCAATATTTGAGACGGTAATGCCACAAACGAGGACTAAATCCAGGGTATTTGCAATAATGCGAGTCAAACCCTGAATGCATTGCTGTAATCCTAATGCATCTATAATGTCCATGAGTGATTTGGGTGGTTAGGCTAACAAATACTGAAAATATGATGATGACTTTGAGCTCTTCTTCATACCAAACATCAAGCATGCATGCATTATTTGCATGTGACAGGCAAATAAAAAAAAATGCTTAAAATTGCAGGGAGGTCAAGAGGGCCTTGGTTGGGGGAGTTGACGCTAAAGGGTTTTAGCCATGCTAATGCTCCCCAGAACCATTTGACTGATAAAATGTCTGAAGGACCTAAATGACATGGTGAGATGGTGAAGAGCTTCGCTCATTAATGTCGGTGACATAAACATATTATTTACTGTAGTTGTAAATTACATTGATCATTTAATAAAGCTATCAATCTTGAGAATACAGAAGTTTCTGTTCTTGATATTCTAATGATATTTTCATGAATACCTTTAATAAACCCATATGTATGTACCATCAAAGCCTACAATAGTTTATCATTAACAAATCGTGTCAGTCTGTTGAAAGGACATTCATCTCAAGACCTTCATACACCCAAGCAATTTTGAACTATTGTGTATCACATACAGTTGACACGGTATATTACATCAAATTACGTCGATGTTCTGCTCAAGGCTTTGCCTTAGTTATATTATCTTTATAGGTCATCAGGCTCCAGACATAAAATACAATTAACAAATATGGATAAATGTCTTTGTCAAATTGAAAAACATGCTGCCGAATAACCCCAAAACTGACAATATGAATGTCTGTTCCCGCATACTGCAACCACAGATGTTTTGCAGACCAGGTGGTACACACTGGGAAAAGAGAACATAAGCAATATCAGAGATCGCTCTTGTAGTTCACACTGCAGCAACAGCAGCATGACAGCTGAGTGCAGCAGGAGGAAGAATATAATATGTGTTTTAGGATATTGGAAATTATTACTTGTGGATAATTTTACCTCGAATACTGGGGGCACCACCTATGACTGAATGATATTATAACCAGGTTATAATATCTATGATTTTAGGGTCAGTCAACAGGAAATATTAAAATCAGTCTCTAATCTTACAGTCGCAAGTTCTACATGTCAAGTCCGACCCCCTCTGTAAAACATACAAAATCACAGACAACTTCACAGGTTTAAGATATTTATTTAACTCAGGCAGGAGTTAAATAACAGGACATATCACAGTAAGCACTCTGAGGATGATGAATTTCACTGAGCAATTATTGTATGACGTTCAGATAATTTGGTTTAGTTGTGGGAATTTAAGAATGAATTTCATCCTAATCATCAGGGAATTTACTTTGGTATTTATTAACGTGAGATAGTTAGTGAAGGTGAATAGAATTTAAATAAAAGCCACTCTGTTTTTATGTGACACCGTAGCCCAGTCTTACTTGGACGCTGTGCAGATCAGTCTCTGTAGGTCATGTGCTGGGAATCGTCTCGTTTTCAGTCGATGATCCGTCCGTCACACAGCTGCTTCAGGGACCTTGACAAAGAGACTCTGCCGGTCACCCCGCCCAGTTTCATTGGTTACCGGGGATGCTTTCCGTTGTTAGGCTGTGACTTGCAGCAGAGGTTCAAATCACTGTTGTCATCTCAGCTGACCCGGATGTTTTTATCTCTGCAGCGCTTGTAGTCTGCGATGATCAGAATAAAGGCTTGAGTGTCTTTATTTTTCTATTTGCCAAAACAAAAATTCGTCTTTCGTCGTCGTCTTTGGAAGCAGGATCAAATCACAAAACTCGATACAAAAATAGCTGACTTTGTAAGAAAAATGTTTGCGAGATGAATTTGGAGTTCAAGAAGAAAAAAGGTTTTAATTTGAAAATTCGCAAAAGGAAGTTAAATGCGCCTGCGCATTTAACTTTACAAAAGTTGAGCAAAAGTATAGAAAAAGGAAAAGTAATTTCTTGTTGGTGCGTACAAACAAGAAATAAGTTTACACAGCACGTGGTTGCAGACAAAGGGTCCTAAAAAAAATTTGGACGGCTAGGCAGCATCTCGAGACCCAAGAAGAGACAGCTGGAGGAAGAGAGAAGAGGAAGAGAATTGCATAAGAGAAGAGAATGCAAGAGAGCAATTCCCCGGGGGCGCCTGCTTTAAAAGGGTTAAAAGCTCCACCCCCAAGAATTGTGGGTACTATAGTTTTCTTCTTTGTTCCTTTGTCTAGTTTTATAATAAATCAGCATCTGTTATTCTTAAATTCCTGCTTACAAACCAAGCAAGTCCTGTATTGTAAAAACTCTAATGAAATCAAAATCAATTTTATTTATATAGCGCCAAATCACAACAAACAGTCGCCCCAAGGTGCTTTATATTGTAAGGCAAAAGCCATACAATAATTACAGAAAAACCCCAACGGTCAAAAAGCTCTAGTAAACAATGTCCTTAGAACTACCACCCAACACAATTATATATATGAAAAAGCACATTGGATAGACATTCTACAATTTATGATCAGAGCACAAAATACCAGATATATCAATTTCATGTGTGAGGTTAAACAATCACGTTCATTTCCTTTTCCTCTTTTTTCTTCTGGTTACAACAGCAAAGTACACTTTTTAAAGGTGGTTAAACTTTATAATACTGTACAAGTTAGTTACATGCCCTTCCCTAATTTGTCCAACAGGGGTCACTCTTGGTTCACAGACTGGAAGGGACTGGGTTTTGGATTTCATCGTAAAATATTGTAATTTTCAATTCTGCATTGATTTGAACCAGACAAACTGCAGTGTGATTCAACATCTGGTTTCGGGCTGATAAGGGGATTCACAGCTCCATGAGGAATGCACTTTAGAGAATCTTAAATCCTGTTAGTGGTGGGGGTTGATGACAGTTGGCCATCCTGTGCTATGGTCAGAAAAGCCTTTTGACAGCTTCATATTTCCCATGTCTTGGTTGGAATGGGTTTCTCTTTGAAGAATGCTTTTTATGACTTCTGCTTAATGCAGACTTAGGAGGTTGAATGGTGGATGCAGGCTTCTCACTACACGAGCTACCAATTTACAACAGCAACACCTTCACATAGCAAGTACAACACAACAACAAAAAATATGCAAGCATGATGTGCAACACAAGTACAACACAACAAAAAATATGCAAGAATGATGGAATTACAGACTAACGGATCAAAATGCTACAATGTCAGAAAAATCCATTCAAGTTCTGTGGATGCAGCTAGGGATGCATTACAAAATGTGTAACAACTGCCAATAGATCCTGCAACTGATTTATCAGAACTATTTTTCTGAATAAAACAATTATCCAGAGCAAATTTAATTTCAAAAGAGAGACACTGTGATGCACGGGTCAGCCCGTAACCTGTGGGCACCCAGGATTCGGATGGCAGAGTACACACTAAGTGATTGCTGATTTACAGATACTCACACACACACTCATCTTCAACCGCTTCGTCCAGTCAAGGGTCGCGGGGGGCTGGAGCCTATCCCAGCAGTCATAGAGTGCGAGGTGGGGTACACATTACAGTTTATTTATACAGCATAAGATGTGATTAATTCCATCTTCTCTTTCCCTCTCCCTCTTAGACATGCACAGCCCAGAGGATGTCTGCTGTACTACTTGGTATTGTCTGCATTAAATAGTACACTGAGTAAAGAACAATTTATTTCTACACTTCCTGTGTGGCTGACTGTCTGCATTTTGCATTTCATTTCACACACATCATAATAAAATTCCATCCATCCATCCATCCATCCATCCATCCATCCATCCATCCATCCATCCATCCATCCATCCATCCATCCATCCATCCATCCATCCATCCATCTTCTTCTGCTTTATCCGGAGTCGGGTAGCGGCCAAATCCGAGGCCATGGTTCTCCACCGGAAAAAGGTGCCTTGCCCTCTTCAGGTCAGTGGAGTGTCCTTGCCTCAAGTGGAGGAGTTTAAGTATCTCGGGGTGCTGTTCACGAGCAAGGGACGGATGGAGCATAATAAAATTATTCTACTTAAATGGTGTGGATTTCATCATAGACCCATTAGCTTTTTTCTTTTTTCCTCTCCCTCCCTGATGGGTCGGGTTTGTGTCATTAATTACCATTTATTTTTCTGGGTGTGGCGATATGCATTGATTCTCACAATTGTTTGGGTGGGTGTGTGTTTAAAAAATAAAATAAAAACCTGTGAGCAGGGCATCAGACAGGCAACAGGAAAGTTTCATTCATATTTAGAGGAAGAGGAGGGAAAACTTTTAAAAAGGAGCTGCTATCTCAAAGAGAAAAATTGATATAATAATTTTCATAGATTTTTAAAAGTTATTTCCATTTTCATTTGAGTTAATGCCACAAGACTTCTCTAGTTAAGTTACAATAACTTTAGTTAAGTTGAAATAACTTTAAAAAAATCTATGCAAATTGTTACATCACTTTTTCTCGTTGAGACAGCAGTTCATTTTTTAGTGTGAAGGAGGGAGATGTCGGCTGTACTTTATTTGAAGAGAAGCTCACATTACGACCTTTCTGAGCTCGTAATGTGATGGTGGCCAATTACCCTTCATCATGTCCGGTGTCATTCTCTGAACAGGTGATTATAAATTATTATACAATGCCTGAATAGATCCTTGTCATTTGATTGATGCTTTTTATGTCACGTTATCTGGAATATTTGTAGAATTTTCCGTTGTGTTCCATTTACCATACAATGTTGGTTCTATATAGCATGCAATTTTGGTTCTATACATTTTGTGCTATTGCACAAACAGCGGCCTGACACAGTGTCCAGACTTGCTGGGTAACAGACGGGAAGGCTGGATGCGCCGAGGGGGCTCGAGAGCAAGTTGGGAGGGGGGCGGGTCTTGAGAAAGTAGTGTTTGCCAAAGGCAAAACTGCACAGGCTGGGTTTGCAGGGGGCACAGCAGGCTCTGTCAAATGACAACTGGGTGACACAGGCTATCTCGGTCTTGCTACAGAGCTTTGGCGGACACCGGGAAGGGCATGAGTCCCTTTTCTCTTACTTATAAATTAATAAAATATCAAGTGACAACCCATTTTAGGCATAATATAAACAAATAATGAATGTTTTTTTTCATTCATTCAATGGAAAGAATATATGCCTCGTTGAATGGAACACTCTATCTTCCACCCCATGAAATATTCTTACCATTCTTATCATTATTTGTACAATAATCAATTCATGCTAATGTTCACTGCAGCCATCGTCACTGTCAATTTTCCCTCTAAACTGTCAGAAAAAACTATAATATGTCCACTGTCATTCATTAATGTCTGGAATAAATGAACAATCCACCTAGTTCATGCTAATGTCCACTCCTGTCATTGGCTAATGCTCACAAAACTGAACATCTGCTGCCATTCACCGAATTTCAGGCCTTTGAGCCAACGGAATTTAGTTAAAAAATTGAGCACATCAAGGGATACCTGTCACTCACTACACAATCAAGATGACTGCAAACTGTTGGAGCGAGGGTTGGGCTACAATAAAAACATATGGCCAAATACTGAGCAAATCAAGAAGACATGCCCGACACCTGTGACTCAGTAGTTTGCAACATTCTATTCAAAGATTTTTAATAATATTAGAAATATATATAAAAACTATAATCAGATTAAAATTTTAAATTTTATTGTAAAAGCCCTGTTACCAGCAGTCCCTGTCCAGTGGAAATGCTATTATTTCAAGATAGAGTTTTGTCGACATTCTGAAAATGTTACTTAACTTGTGTGCAAATATTTAATGAAAACCCAGTCATCAAGTAAAAATAAATAAATAATATTTTTTTGATTTTATGAGTCATGGTTTAGAACCTGGTTTAGCCATGGTTTAACCTTTGTGGTTTTCGATGTCTGGATACTTTTAGGGAATAATAATAATAATAATAATAATTCAGTGCAGCGACCCCTATCTATTTAATGTCATGTTGTTTCTTTATTTAGACATCAAAACCGCTTCTGGATGTAATTTTAACAAGCTTTGAGAAGCTTGAAAAACTTCATCACAAAAACCAGCTTTCCAGTTAACAGAATAAATAAACAATTATTTATTGTTGCAGTTGTCTCAGAATGAATACTTTGTGCTCCTGTGAGGTCACAGCACTGTTGTCTTTATTAAGATGAAACCTTTCCACATGAAATTTGAGAAGCGAAAATAATGTGGGCTCATTTTTAATACAAAATTGCAGGAGGAAAACTATTTGCTTCACGCCATGTAGTAGCAGCTTGTTGCTGAGGTCACAGCTGCTTTTTGGTTAATACACAGGTTTCTTTTGTAGGTTTTGACACCAGTGAGGCTACACATCTGTTTCTAACTTGAGACAATTACCAACTGTGGCCTTACTAATTCAAGGAAATAAAGAACAGATGTGGATGAGGTTGCGTGATGTGATGTTGACAATGCTTTTTAGATGCAGTTCTCTTGTTCTATCACTAGACGCTGTACGTATGAATGGCTAGAGCTGTGAGTATGTTTACACACATTTCTAAATCAAAGTACAAGCTGATTGATTCCATACTGTGTGTACAAATCTTCACACACACACTTTAAGCACAAATCTATGAACATTTGATAAATGAGGCCCCTAGTGTTTTATATTCAGTGCTCTGCATGGCCAAGCACCAACCAAAATGAGTCAGTGTCTGTATCCACTTATCAGAACCAAGACTCTTGGGTTCTCTGACTAGACCATGCTCGTTGTTCCTCATACAAGACAGCTACTGTGAAGGTGACAGAGCTTTGTACTAATAACCACCAAACTCTCTAATTCTATCCCTCTAAACTAAAGATGTGTGGACTATTTTAAGTAAGTAAAGACTTGTACTTTTAAACGTGCCTTTGGATAACTGCTGATGTAGTTTAAGACCCCGCTCAGACTATGGTTGGCAATTCAGCTTGAGCCAGATTCAATCTGGACTGCTTTCTAACTGAATAGTGTTCAGATGTCCACCAACACTAGTTTCCAATTCCACAAAATTTTACCTTGGAAAAAATGTCAAGGTCAAAGTCCTGTTAGAAGTGACTTTTCATAAGATCAATTAGATGTGATCAAATGTTGGGAATAAGTATTAGAGGTGGGTGGATCGATCCTAATATCGATAATATCGATACCAACGCTGGTATTGATATTGAATGATCCTCATGTAAAAAGATTGATACTCAAGCTTTTTTCTCTCCTGCACGCACTAACTGATTCATCATCAAAGTCTACTCTGTCTGTAAGAGCAGCGCTGCGCTGTGACACAACAAGGAGCAGCACACCCCCCCTCCCCCCCAGTCTTTTGTTGCGCCGTCACGTGGCTCAGGAGCACCAGCCAACAGCCACGCAGGTAGGCTCAGCCTGGCCCGCCCAATCAGCGCTCTCCTCGAGTCAGCCCTCTACCTCAGGAGATTTTGTTTTAAGTTGTGTTGAGTGATATTTTTTTAAACAAAAATGTTGATTGTGATAATAAAGTATTTTGTTGTCACATACAGTGTTTGGCGAAATTCTATCCTAGGTCTTTTGGATCCTTTGGATCTATGAAGCTTAAATATGAAAAAGTATCGGTATCGATATTGGCGATACTGGGCCTGTATTTACTTGGTATCGGATCAATACCAAAATTCCCGGTATCGCCCACCTCTCGTAAGTATATAGTTCATGCACTTGAAGTTTTTTGTGGTGTTGTCAGTTTTTTTTTTTTTTTACTTTTTTGTTTTCTGAATTATTTTTCATATAATTTTCACAGAACATTAATTATCTCTGCTATGCACAATTTGTCATTGCTTTTTGGCACTTGGTTTCTGACTGATAACTGGAAGATAAACAAACAAGCATAAAATTGGAACCTCCATCCAATTTTGGTGGCGTAGGTAAATCCATAACAGGAAAATGAGAGTGACTGAGACACTTTTGATTGAGATTTAATGCAAAATACACCAAACGGGCTTTTCAATATTAAATTCAAATGTCCACAAAATCCACAATCCAGATCAAATCCTTATCAAATGTTTTCAGGTGATAGTGAGTGCCAGTCTGAACCTCACTTTCAAATAGAGTGATTAGGGCACATTTGATTAAGATATAATGTAAAATAATGTAATAATGTAAAATCCAACAGCGGCTGCTACTAGTGCAGTGAACTGAGCTACATGGTTCAAGGCCCCCCTTGCCCATTCAACATACAATGTGCAGTTGCATCAGGAAGGTCATCCAGCATAAAATGTGTGCCAAAGCAACATGCAGATCCACCTCAGATCTGCTTTAGCAAAACAATGAAGAAGTGGAAGGGACTTACTGTACTTATTAGTTTATAGTTAACATTTGTTAATTACATTTGTATAACATGTTTGTATTTGGTGCTTATTCTGTTTTTTGTTTTTTGTTTTTTGTGCACATTTAAATGTTATCTTGTATTGTTGTGCTTTGGATGTCTTACTATGGAGAGAACTTGCCTGAGAATCTACTGCCTGAAAGTCTTATATCAGCAAAATTATGAGGCTTTAATTCATTACTGGCCGACACGGTGGCTTAGTGGTTAGCACTGTTGCCTCACAGCAAGAAGGTTGAATTGATTCTCACCTGGTCCTTTCTGTGTGGAGTTTGCATGTTCTCCCCGTGTTTGCGTAGGTACCACCTGGGTGCTGCAACTTCCTCCTACTTCCAGAGATATACAGGTTAGGGGAATCGGAAACTTTAAATCATCCCAGCGCATACACAGATTTGCTGTGAGGTGGGCAATTTTTTACTTTAGGCCAGAAGTGTAAAGTCCTATTCAATTCCGCCACCCCACCAGGATATTTAAAAATTTGAATTGTTGAATATGCAATTATAGATTGCGAAGGAAAGAGTAATCTTCTCATGTGTGACTCATATGAACAAAGGGCAGGGCTGTAAAGCAAGTGCAGGTTAATGAACGCATCTCAGGGTTTGAATATTTGTCTGGTTTTCTGTTTTATTTTCTTAGGTTTGTTACTTTTTGGTTTTGCTGTGTTTTGTTGTTCTGTGTGTTCTTTGTCTTGCTGGGTTTTTCTGCTGGGGTCTGTCTGTCACTGTCTCTCTTGTTTGTCCCTTGGTGATGGGTGTTTCCCTTTCTCTGGCCACGTCCTTGTTTTGGTGCTTTCCATGCACACCTGTTCCTGATTTGCTGATTATCACCTGTTGCTACTTAAGCTCACTGGGTGTGTTTGCTAGTCGCCAGTTTGTTGTGCCCTGTGCCTGCATTCCTGCTCTGTTCCTGTGTTCCTAGTCCTGCCTGCCTCATTGTGTGTACCTGAGCTCTAGCCTGTTGCCTCAATCACGCTGATTGCCTGATGATTTTTTTACTGCTGCTTTTCTTGACTGCTTACTTGTGTACCGACCATTGCTATCCACTCAAGTAAAGCCTTTTTGTTTCCACCCACAGATCTCGACTCCCCAACTCCCTCAGCACTCAGACTCATTCTCCACGAACCTGAGAGCGGGCTAAAAGAACTCTGCTATGATCCTCACAAGCCTATAAGTCTGCCGCTGACCAGAAGAGGTCCTCTGCACCACCGTACGAGCCCGGTCATAAGGTTTTGCTCTCCATTTGCCATCTGCCATTGAACGGACTGCCCAGAAAACTGGCTCCCAGGTTTGTTGGCCCATTCCTGGTATCCAAAGTTATTAACCCAATGTCTGTTCATCATCCTGGTGTGTGGATGGTGGCCCGGTGTTTACAGTGCAATGGCTCCTGGGCTCTCGCCACAGTGGACGTGAGATCTAATATCTTGTGGACTGAGAGGGCTATGGCCCCAAGGAGTGGGCGTGGATTCTCTCCCACTTCATTTTTGGATCCTGCTCTCATCCGTGAGTTCCATGCCTCCCATCCTGCTTTGCCCAGGCAAAGCAGAACGGAAGACATCAAATAGTCCTACCTCATTGCCACGAAATCTCATCAAGTCTGTTTTGGTTTCCATGTTGCATATGCAGCCACTGTGCCTCATATTTCAGTCCCTTCCTTGTCATGCTAGCCACTCCCCCTGCCTGCCACTCCCCACCCCACCACCAGGCAGCAGTTTTGCTATTTTGTGGCCAGGGCTGCAAGCTCATCCTTGTTCCTACACCACTCCCGGATGCATTTCCTATCAACTATGTACAGTTGTATGTAAAAGTCTGGGCACTCCTAATGAGTTCTATGATTTTCCTTTATAAATCATTTGCACTAATTCTTTAAACAAAATTAGGCAGGTGCATAAATTTGGGAACCCAAGAGAAAAAATACATCAATATTTAGTAGATTCTCCTGTTGCAGAAATAACAGCCTCTAAACACTTCGTACAGCTTCCAGTGAGAGTCTGGATTTTGGTTAGCACTGTTACGTCGCAGCAAGAATGTCATGGGTTTGATTCCCACCTGTGGCTTCCGGGTACTCTGGCTTCCTCCCACATCCAGAGATGTGTAGGTTAGGTGGATTAGACACTTAAAAATTATCTGTAGGTGTGTGTGCGGGTGTGAATGTTTTTGTTTTTTCTGTTTGTGGCATCCTGTCCTGGGTGTACCCCACCTCATGCTCTATGACTGCTGGGATAGGCTCCAGACCCCGCAACCCTTGATTGGACTAAGCAGTTGAAGATGAGAGTGTGTGTGTGTGTGTGTGTGTGTGTGTGTGTTTCCCTGCAACAGTGACCCTTAACTGGAGTAAGTGGGTATAAAAATGGATCGAAATTTTCTTTTCCTTGTAATGGCGTCTACAGAAGGAAGTGTGTGCTCATGCACGAGGTTTTGAGATTACCTTTGACCTGATGTACTTGTGTCATGCGCATTCCTGGTGCGTGCATGCTAACATATGTAAGATGTCTTGTAAATCACTTCAGAGGTGTTATCTGGTTTCAAAAACAGCATTTTTTGTTTTTTTAGATTTGGAAGTGTTTATTTTTTGCTAACCTTTACAGAATATATATGAGAAACATATTAGATTTATACAGAAATAAGCAGTTTCAGAGCTTTTCCACCATCTTGGTTTATTTTGTTGCCAACTGACCTAATGCTGCCTGTCTTTACTTCAACTGGATGTCCCAACATCCCTCATGCAAGTCTGGGGAAGCGCCCACATGCTCTAATATCACCACCAAATGTAATTCATAGCTGTCTGATTGCTTGAAAATTTCCTATTCAGGGGGAGAAATTCTGAATTTTTTCCAGCCAGCAAGATTTTGATCAAATTGCCACTATCATACTATGAATCCCTCATTTAAATGCTACGGAATAAAATTCCCCAGCATTGGTGTCAAAGAAAATCCTTTTTTGACTTAAATTAAAAACAAAAATAAATAAATAAATAGCGGTGGTACATCTTTCATGTAGCATCCAATGGAGGAAGCATTGCGTTTTAATGGCTGGGTGCACCACAAGTAGATAACACAGTGTGTGAAGATGATTTATTTATAGAAATCAAAGCCTTTCAGATTATATAATCACACAGACCGAATTGCAGTGTAATCAATCATGCCATTCTAATTATGACGATTATAATGATCATTCATTAGGCTGTTTTTTTGCCACTCCAGCACTTGGTGCCCTGCAGACTGTGCATGGTGCATGCAGTGGTTGTTGCGGCTCTGCTTAAGTTTATCCCAAAGTCAGTTTATCTACTGCCAGTTATGAGTATCTCTACAATCTTCAACATTTTCAAGGTCACATGGTTATAAAAAAAAAGGTGGACTAAATGTGCTGACGAATTTGTCTGTGATAAAAAGAGAGATTACAGGAGCTGCCTTGATTTTGTCAATGTGCTGGGATCAGCACTGCCTCAGATGTTCAGATAACCACGGTCACACATGCAGACGTGAGATTTTGTGGACGGCTGGGTGAATAGAGAAACTCCGGTCGTGGTAACGAGGGCATCTGGAAACCTGCACGTACACACAAAGAAAAAAGGGGGAAAAAAGCTTGATCTGGGACAGGATGGAGCCTCCTCAGGTGGTTATATAACACTGTGTGATCGAGGAAAAAGATATATCTGTGTGCCCACATTCTGGACGTCCACTGCATACGATTCTGTTGATGATGATTCCTCTGTGATTCTGATAAATGATATGACACAATGCTTTTCCTATTTAAAAATGCATTCTCTGACAGGTATGTTGTGATTTGAGGGGCTTAAAGTAGACACCCGCCTCTTTGCTCAAGCTCTTCTGACTGGCCAGTGAACCAGTGCAGCAGCGTGCAGTTTTGCAGTGTGTGACGTGATGTATTCAGGGACTGATTAAAGTGGTCACGGTCCTGGACTAAAGCATGTGGGATCTTATAATCACTGTTACATCCACAGAAGGTAGGTGAGCAAAATATTGCAAACAGCCTTTCCACTGTGAGCTCCTTTTTAGCTCTTTTTGCTATTGAGCTCTGCCTTTGTGTGCATCTGTCTGATAATGGCCTTTGTCACACGATTACTGGATAGCAAATTATTGCAAATGCAAGATATTTGGGATGTAATGTATTGTTCAGAATATGAACAATACATATGTAATTCTTGAATATACATCTTTAAAAAATTATATTCAGGGTTGAGACTGTTGCCTGTCCTATACAAACACAAAAGGAGGTGTCACCAAATATCCATGAAATTAGTGTGCCACCCAGTACCAAAGTGACCCACCCGAACTAGCTTACTGTACTGAATGACAGAGAACCAAACTCAAAATGATAAATGCAGCAGAGTCATCAGACAACTCTCCAGCAGCCTAGAAATATATGATGAGAGTACAATGTTGGACCTAAAGTGTTAGTGTGTCAGTATATGATTTAGGAAAGAAATGAAATGCTGCCCGTAAAATGTACTTTTATCAGAATTACTTTCAAATTAAAGCATTTTCTTTATCAAAAAGCTGACTTGGGTTTTCAGAAAGTGTTTTTTTCCATAAATATATTTTGGAAAAGAGAACACCAATATATAAGACCTGTATGGGCTATTGGTGCCGGTGCTTATCTTCAGATTCTGTAATGTGAAGTAGTTGGGATGCCAGTCCAATGCAAGCTACTTTCCCAGCCAAGAGTAGCATCCATTTACAGCTGGGTGGATGGAGACAACACACATAAAGTGTCTTGCTGAAAGACACAGTTAAAGTGACCAGAAATCAAACCTTTGTCTACGGACTGGTGGCACAGCATTTTAATCCTAATGAGCTACAGTGGATATACAACCCCAATTCCAATGAAGTTGGGACGTTGTGTAAGATGTAAATAAAAACAGAATACAATGATTTGCAAATCCTCTTCAACCTATATTCAATTGAATACACCACAAAGACAAGATATTTAATGTTCAAACTGATAAACTTTATTGTTTTTGTGCAAATATTTGCTCATTTTGAAATGGATGCCTGCAACACATTTCAAAAAAGTTGGGACAGTGGTATGTTTACCACCTTTCCTTCTAACAACACTCAATAAGCGTTTCGGAACTGAGGACACTAATTGTTGAAGCTTTGTAGGTGGAATTCTTTCTCATTCTTGCTTGATGTACGACTTCAGTTGTTCAACAGTCCGGGGTCTCCGTTGTCATATTTTGCGCTTCATAATGCGCCACACATTTTCAATGGGCGACAGGTCTGGACTGCAGGCAGGCCAGTCTAGTACCCGCACTCTTTGTCTAAGAAGCCGCGCTGTTGGGACACGTGCAGAATGTGGCTTGGCATTGTCTTACAGAAATAAGCAGGGATGTCCCCTGAAAAGATGTTGCTTGGATGGCAGCATGTGTTGCTCCAAAACCTGGTGTTTACACCACCAACACTCACACAGAGCTCTGTGAGCGACAGGATCCAAATGATAAAAATAAAAATAAAATAAAAAAGGAAATGCTGTTGGTTCAGATAGTAAGTTTATATGTATTAGCATTTTTAAGCTTGCATACTTGCTGTATAACATATTCAACTCTGTATTTTCAGGGAGATGGTATCCATTGGCTGCCATAAATTCAGCAGTTTGTGTTGGCAAAAAAAAAAAAAAGAAAAAAGAAGCCAATTATGACCTTGTAAAATCACTTCCAAAAACAGTTCTTAGACGAGTGTGAGGGAAAAGAGCCATAATCAAAATCAAATAATGTGGAAACATAGAGGTGGCTGTAGCAGCTCTGCTGCCAGTCTAAATACATGTGCGTTTGCTCACACAACACCTCTGGTGTAAAACTGATGTAAAGAAGGTGTTAAAATCTGATCAAGCACAATCAGATGATCAGACCATCACTAGCATTTTTGTCAAGAAGACAGTGTTTATTTTGGATGCTACACTGAATATTTCATAATTAAATGTCAAAAGTCTTTACCAAATAAATCTGAGTGAACAGTGAACAGTACTTCACACGCATTGTGAAATCTGTCAGATCTGTTGGACAGTGGGCTCCTCCAGATGTTCCCAGTTTACCCGCACTATCCGGCCTCAAATCATATGATACAATCACAAAATTGATCATCAGTCTTCGGCCTAGGGTGCTCTGGAACCATGTACTCTTACGAGCATCCTTATGTTCGAACATGGTGTTTGTTATGGACAGTCCGTGACTAGCACAGAAGTCCAATAACAAACGACCATTCGGGTTTAGATCAGGGAGGCCATTCCTCCCAATCACACCTCTCCAGGTGTCTCTGTCATTGCCCACGTGTGCGTTGAAGTCCCCCAGCAGAACAATGGAATCCTCCAAAGGAGCCCCATACAGGACTCCATTCAGGGACTCCAAGAAGGCCGAATACTCCAAAATGCTGTTCGGTGCATATACACAAACAACAGTCAGCATTTTCCCTCCGCCACTCGAAGATGCAGGGAGGCAACCCTCTTGTCTACTGGAGTAAACCCCACGTAGCGGCGCTCAGCCGGAGACTCATAGTATCCCCACACCCGCCCGGCACCTCACCCCCTGGGCAACTCCAGAAAAGAATACGGTCCACCCCTATCAAGAACAGTACAATAAACTCACATTTTTCTAAATGAACACTCCCTTCCACACCTCTCTAAAAAATGCTTTTACCTCAGAAACTGACGTCATTTCAGTTGACATACTTTCTGATAGTAGTTTAAGAAATACATCAAAGGAATGAGGATGATCTAAAAGCTTTATTCATGACTTCCACTGGCTTGTGAACTTTGCGCTGGTAACAATCTGGATGGTCTTTTTCCTCTTGTGTCCTACGGACACAAGAGGAAAAAGACCAAAAGTGGCAATAAAACAGATTATTATTTACAGGTATTATCAAGTTTCAGAGATTTGCTTTCAGTTTGAGAAAGATAATTTTAGAATTTTTTATTCTTTATATTTTTTTGTATTTCTTGAATTTGAAATGGGATAAACCAATTAAAATGTGTGAATTATAAGTGTTCCATTACTTTTGGAGGGCACTGTATCCTAACCTTATGATGACTGCAAAATGAGTGTGGTATTAATGTTTTGTCTAAGGCACACTGTGCACTAATCATGGTGTCTAATCAGCATCTTGATATGGCACACCTGTGAGGTGGGATGGATTATCTCAGCAAAGAAGTGCTCACTATCACAGATTTAGACTGGTTTGTGAACAATATTTGAGGGAAATTGTGATATTGTGTATGTGGAAAAAGTTTTAGATCTTTGAGTTCATCTCATACAAATTGGGAGCAAAACCAAAAGTGTTGCATTTATATTTTTGTTGAGTGTATGTTGCAATCTCAGAGCTGATCTCTCCTTTGAAGTGGTGTAAATAACACATACAGTCTGAGATTACTGAACAATGGCTGTGCATGGAGCTGGATCGCACTTCTCTCAGACCTTTCTTATAACTTATTTGCCTTGTTTGTACAATTTGTTCCAGCGCTGCAGCTTTCTCATTGTGGATGAGGAAACACCCTACATTCTGACTGATCATGATGTGAGGTGTAGAAATCCCAGTCACTGAAGAACAGATGGTGCTGGAATCTGCATCAAGGAGGAGTGTCATGACATGACATGCCCTCTGCCAATTGCAGTGGTTAAAAAGAGGCTTCCAGATAGACAGTCTGGCTTTGACATGGGGAGACATGACTCCATATGGATTGTGTGTCACTCCTGCCTATTCTTTTGTATGTTCATCATGAGATCATCCTCCCTTCACCGTACATTTTTTCCCCCTCATTTCATTAAGCAGTAGTTTCCAGGAGCTTTCTGATGCATCCCTTTTGAAAGCACCCCCCCCCATCATCCCTTCACAAATAAACTCAACCCAAAAGTATTTTCTCTCTTTTTTTAACCATATTTTCAGTAATTCTCTTTTTATTGTACTTTCTTTTAGTAAAATGCCCATGTGTTGAACATCAAAATGTTAAGAACCATCTCAACTATGTGAATATGAAATGTTTTTCAAATCTTTGAATATACATTTTTGTTCATTTCAACTGTTTTGGTGTTAGAAATGAGTGTACCAAAGTGTTTGGTCACAAAGTAGTGTAATATATGAAAAAGACTTTAAAGCAATGAACAATAAATAAATAAATAAAATATGTGCAATGCAGTGCAGCAGCACCACCCACTGGGAATTACAGCAGAGCTCTAGAACATTCAAAAACAGCATTTTGATAACATCACTTGTCTGCTGGAATTCTTCACTTATGCATTCATTCTTTTAAGGATGAATAAAATTATGATGAAAAATTATGTGAAAAAAAATCCATATTCCTGCCTTGAATTTATTTATTTTTTTTTAATGCTGCACCATTCCTGAAGGAAATAACCTTTCATATGTTCTTCCGCAGCATTTCTCTTTGTTTGTATGTCTAAATAAAACAAAATTTAAAACAGAGCTGTTCTTTTAGAGATTATGAGTGTTTTGTGGCCAGGTTCAGTGAGGTACTGCCACTAACAGATGCTGCCAGAGTGCAGCCTTTTTCAGGGACAGAGAGGAAATTTACTTATGTGAACTTCTCCGGCCTCCAGTATTGGCTGTGAGTCAAAGAGGAGAGATGGATATTACAGCTGAGAATTTGCAGTTTCAGGCAGCAGCCATAAGATGTCTGTGTGACATTCCATTGCTGAGCTATTGATACAAATATGATGAAATGTACAGGGACCTCAGAGGGTTAATCTACTATTGATAGGTTTAAGAATACCAGAATTCCAACAACGGTCACACAGCAGTGTTGATCAGAGCCAAAATCTCTTAAAAAAACCCCCACAATATTCCATGTTCTTTAGGGAAGGAGTGCACTGACAAAATCAGAACTCTGCGACATTAACACTTTGACACCTCCTCTACTGTCACTACTGATTGTTCAGCTAAGTCCTGGCTGCATTTTTTCCTTTTACGATGTGTTGAGCATTTTCACACCGTTTCTTGTGAAGAAGGAGGGACGACATCAGCAACTGACAGCTGGATCCCAATGATGACAAAAAATGTTATATTAATTCATCAGTTAGGCAGCATGGTGGCTTCGTGGGTAGCACTGTTGCCTTACAGCGAGAGGGTGTCAGGTTGGTTAGGTGAACTGGAAACACTAAATTAACTGTAGTGGTGAGTGAGAGTGTGAATGACTATACGGGTGTCAGTCCTGTGATAGACTGCCAGCCTGTCCAGAGTGTACCCCACCTCTCGGCCAGTGACCACTGCGATACTCTCTAGCCCCCCTTTTGATTCCTCTCTTTTTGTTTGGGTCACCACAGTGGATCAGATGTGGCATCTTGATCTGGCATAAGCTTTATGCTGGATGCCCTTCCTGATGAAACACCACAGCTGGTCTTCAACTGGGGACCTTCTGTTGTGGAACCAAGAGCACTAACTGCTTGGATTGTTGTGGACACAAGTTTTTAAAAATACACCACATGTTCACTTTCAAAGTTCTGTCCTTAAGGGTGGGGTGAATTAGCCTGAACTACAAGAGGTGAGGTCCTTAACCATGTGCAGAACCTTGGGGTGCCTTTGTTGTGAATTGGTGCTATACAAATAAAATGAATTGATAACTTCAGAAGTTTAACTATGATTTGCTTTTTCATATGTTGTTGTCTGTGGCCAGTGGTAGGCACAGTTCCGCTAATCCAATAATAGCGAAGCTAACCTTTTTGTTAACTGATTAGCTTTTCAGCTAACTTTGAAAACCATCAGTGGACCAATTATCTTCTGCTAAATTTAGTTCCAATAACTTTTAGACCACTAACATATTTTGCGATCATAGTGAATAAAGATTAATGTTGGGAAAGTGTAGTGACATGGACCCACAACAGGGGGCGTAAATGAGCGGACAATAGATGAGCCAAAAATACAACACTTTACTGTTGTGAAAAACGCACAACGAGAATACAGACAAATGCAGAATTTGGATCACAATCAAACTGTACAAGTTGATGTGTGAGTAGGCTCGAGGATAGAAGACGTCTGTCCCGAGAAGAACCGGATCCCACACGATTTCCACTGCCACCGAACCCGAAGGATACTGGAGCCGCCAAGTCCGAATCCACAGGTGGTCACCGTCTCCGACTGTCGGATCTGTACTGCTGGCAGAAGAACAGATTGATGAGTGTGTGACAATACACTCAGTAAACAGTCAGCAATTCGATATTCCAGGTGGGAAACACACTCCACCTTTAACACAGAACACAGGTAAGCAGAGCCAAGAGCTACTTTAGCGTCTTGGCGTGAGGGGTGGAAGAACGTCACTTTCACGGAACCACAAAACGCTGCACCCAGCAGACAGCAGCTACAGCAACTCCTGCAACACTTAGAAAGGAATTATGTTCATAACGGCACAGTCAAAATGGCTGAGAATTTACCATAGAGGTAGCGATGATCTCGGCGACGAGGTGAGATGTCGTTCGGTTTTTGTGTGCGTGATTGAAGACCTCATCAACTATGACAGCTGTCACCCCGGCTGTTCCTGTGGAGGCGGCAGCACCCTCTCGTGCCTGAAGCCCGCACTTCAGGCAGGGCGCCCTTTGGTAGTGGGCCAGCAGTACCACCTCTTCAGTGGCCCACACAACAGGAACCCCCCCTCAACGGGCGCCTCCTGGCGCCCGACCCGGCTTGTCGGGATGGCGACGGTAGATATCGGCCAGGAGGGCCGGATCCAGGATGAAGCTCCTCTTCACCCAGGAGCGTTCTTCGGGTCCATAACCCTCCCAGTCCACCAGTACTGGAACCCCCGGCCCCTTCCGGTGGACGCCAGGAGCTGACGCACAGTCCAAGCCGGCTCCCCGTCGATGATCCAGGCAGGAGGCGGCGCCGGTCCGGGAGCACAGAGGGGTGAGGTGTGATAGGGTGACTGATGACCTTGAGCATCTTAAATGGTCCTCAGGACGAGAGGCTCACGGTGGCCCCCAGTTCTCAGCAGAAAACTCCTCCAGACTTGAGAGGAGAACTGGGGACCACGATCTGAGACAATGTCTGTTGGTATCCATGCAGACGCACACATGGTGGGACCAGGTGGTCTGCTGTCTCCTGGGCCGTAGGGAGCTTCGGGAGGCCACGAAGTGGGCCGCCTTGGAGAATCGGTCCACTATCATGAGGATGGTAGTCATGTCCCGGGACGGCGGGAGGCCCATGACGAAGTCCAGGACGATGTGGGACCAGGGGTGATGGGGCCAGGTAACGGTTGGAGCAGTCCCTGTGCCCGTGGTGGTCGCTTTTCCCCCTGGCGCAGGTGGTGCAGGCCTGGACATAGTCCCGGACGTCGGCTTCCATGGATGCCCACCAGAAGTGCTGCCTGACCACTGCCACGGTCCTTCGCACCCCAGGATGGCAGGAGAGTTGGAACCGTGACAGAAGTCCAGGACAGCAGCTCTGGCCTCTGGGGGACGTAGAGGCGGTTCTTCGGTCCCTTTACCTGGGTCCGGGTTCCGTGCAGGGCCTCCTGACGGTCTTCTCCACGTCCCAGGTGAGGGTGGCCACGATAGTGGACTCAGGTAGAATGTATTCCGGCGGATCCGACAGCTCGGTTTTGACTTCGACTTCCTGAACCCGGGACAGAGCATCCGATCTTTGGTTCTTGGTCCCGGGGTGGTAGGTGATCCGGAAGTCAAAACGCCCCGAAGAACAATGACCAGCAGGCTTGCCTGGGGTTCAGCCGCTTGGTGGTCCTGATATACTCCAGGTTCCGGTGGTCCGTGAAAACCATAATGGTACCGTGGCTCCCTCTAACAGATGTCTCCACTCCTCAAGAGCCTCCTTCACCGTGAGGAGTTCCCGATTGCTCACGTCGTAGTTCCGCTCAGCTGGGGTCAACCTGCGTGAGAAATAGGCACAAGGATAGAGAATCTGATCGGACTCCCTGCTCTGGGACAGCACGGCTCCTATCCCTGAGTCCAAAGCGTCCACTTCTACCACAAACTGGCGGCTAGGATCGGGCTGCACCAGAACTGATGCAGTCGAAAAACCGGCGTTTCAACTCCTAAACGCGGCGGGCCTCGCACCGATCCGACCAAGGTAAATGGTACTTTGGAGGAGGTCAGAGCTGTCAGGGGGCTAACTACCTGACTGTAGCCCTTTATGAACCTCCTGTAGAAATTCGCAAAGTCGAGGAACTGTTGCAGCTTCCTACGGCTTGTCGGTTGGGGCCAGTCTCTCACCGCTGCGACCTTGGCCGGATCAGGGGCGACGGAGTTAGAGGAGATTATGAACCCCAGGAAGGACAAAGATGTGCGGTGGAACTCACACTTCTCGCCCTTCACAAACAGCCGGTTCTCCAACAACCGCTGCAGGACCTGACGTACATGCTGGACATGGGTCTCAGGATCCGGTGAAAAAATTAGAATATCGTCTAGGTATACGAAGACGAATCGGTGCAGGAAGTCCCGCAAGACGTCATTTACCAAAGCCTGAAATGTCGCGGGGGCATTGGTGAGGCCGAACGGCATAACCAGGTACTCAAAGTGACCTAATGTGGTGTTGAATGCCGTCTTCCACTCGTCTCCCTTCCGGATCCGAACCAGGTGGTACGCGTTCCTAAGATCGAGTTTTGTGAATATTTGGGCTCCGTGCAGGGGCGTGAACACCGAATCTAACAGGGGTAGAGGGTACCGGTTTGCGGACCGTGATCTCGTTCAGTCCCCTGTAGTCAATGCATGGACGGAGGCCGCCGTCTTTCTTGCCCACAAAAAAGAAACCTGCACCCATCGGGGAGGTGGAGTTCCGGATCAACCCAGCAGCTAACGAGTCCCGGATGTAGGTCTCCATTGATTCGCGCTCAGGACGTGAGAGGTTGTACAGCCTGCTGGACGGATACTCAGTGCCCGGGATCAAATCAGTGGCGCAATCGTACGGATGGTGTGGGGGAAGAGTAAGTGCTAGATCTTTGCTGAAGACATCAGCGAGATCGTGGTACTCCTCAGGCACCCCCGCAAGATTGGGGGGGACTTTAACCTACTCGTTAGCGGTCAAACCGGGCGGAACCGAGGATCCTAGACATTCCCGGTGACAGGTTTCGCTCCACTGAGCCACAACCCCAGACGGCCAATCAATCCGGGGGTTGTGTTTGATCATCCAAGGGAAGCCCAAAATCACGCGGGAGGTAGAAGGAGTCACATAAAACTCGATCTCTTCCCGATGATTCCCAGACACTACCAAAGTTACTGGCAGTGTCTTGTGTGTGATTAAAGGGAGAAGGGTGCCATCTAGTGCCCGCACCTTCAATGGCAAAGGAAGCGCCACCAGAGGGAGCCCTACCTCCCTTGCCCATCTGCTGTCCAGCAGATTCCCTTCTGACCCCGTGTCCACCAGTGCGGGGGCCTGAAGGGTTAGATCCCCACTCAGGATCGTAACTGGGAGTCATGCAGAAAGACGGGTTTGTCCCACGTGTATTTCTTGGCCCACCCTTAGCCCAGTTTCTAAGAGCGGGCGTTGATGTTTAACCGTTTGGGGCAGTCTGCTGATGTTCATTTGAGCCGCAGATAAAGCACTCTCCGCGGACCAGTCTCCTTTGTCTGTTAGCGGTATTCCAGCCGGACCTCGCAGCCGCGATGCGGAAGTCGACCGCATACTCTGCTGCACTCCGACGCCCCTGTCTCATTGACAGCAGCGCTGTTGAAGCAGTCTCGCCTCTGTTTGGGTGATCAAATACTGTTCTGAACTCCCTCACAAACCCAGTATAAGAGGTAAGGAGCCGTGAATTCTGCTCCCAGAGCGCCGTAGCCCAGGCGCGTTGCCTCACCTCTAAGCAGATTAATCACATAAGCCACCCTACTGGCGTCAGACGCGTACATCACGGATGCTGTGAAAAGACGACGCGAACACTGCATCAAAAAGTCTGCGCATGTTTCCACACAACATCCATACGGTTCTGGGGGGACTTATGTATGCTTCAGGGGATGGTGGGGGGGTCCGTTGAATGACCGGTGGAATGTCTATATTCGGCACCGGGTCAGCAGAGGAGCTGCAGCAGCGCCCTGAGCGCGGCGCTTACACCTGTGCGGTGAGAGCCTCCATCCGGCGATTGAGGATGAGTTCTGCTCGGTCATTAGATCCACCGGAGCAGTAAAGGTGGTGAGGATTTGCTGCAACTCACCTAACATGCCTCTGCAGATGCCTGTGCACCTTGCTCTTCCATTGGCTGTTCAACAGATGGTGACGCCCCTCGGGATCCATGATGATGGCCGAGATATCCTGTTGGGAAAGTGTAGTGACACAGGACCCACACAGGGGGCATAAATGAGCGGACAATAGATGAGCCAAAAATACAACACTTTACTGTTGTGAAAAACGCACAATGACAATACAGACAAATGCAGAATTTGGATCACAATAAAACTGTACAAGGTGATGTGTGGGTAGGCTCGAGGATAGAAGAACCGGATCCCACACGATTTCCACTGCCACCGAACCTGAAGGCTACTGGAGCCGCCACGTCCCGAGTCCCCAGGTGGTCACCGTCTCCGACTGTTGGATCTGGTACTGCTGGCCAGAAGAACAGATGTGATGCGTGGGTGACAATCCACTCAGTAACAGTCAGCAATTCGATATTCCAGGTGGGAAACAACACCTCCACCTTTAACACAGAACACAGGTAAGCGGAGCCAAAGAGCTACTTTAGCGTTTTGGCGGAGGATGAAGAAACGTCACTTTCACAGAACCACAAAACACTGCACCCAGCAGACAGCAGCTACAGCAACTCCTGCAAACACTCAGAAAGGACTATGTGCGTAACGGCACAGTCAAAACGGCTGAGAATTTACCATAGAGGTAGACGATATCTCCGTGACGAGGTGGAGATGTCGTCTGGTTTTTGTGTGCGTGGTTGAAGACCTGGTGATTGGTGACAGCTGTCATAGTTGATGAGTGACAGCTGTCACCCCGGCTGCTGCCAGCAGAGAAGAGCAGGCTACCAGAGAGAAAGGAATAGAAGGGGAAAAATATTTTTTTTTTTCACAGCCATACAGACTTGCAGGCATGTCACAGCAAGACAGTTTTGACTAATGGTTATAATTTTAATCAAACTAACTCCAGACAAGTTATTGAAATTAACGTCACGTTAATGTCATTTTTACAAAGTGAAGTATGTATTAGTTTTAAAGTAATGCACTAATTTTTTAAGGTTTTGCATTTATAAACACACATGCCAAAAAGGCATTATGGGAAAATTAGTTTCCTGTCATCAGTGGTTGGTCGGTTATGTAAAAATCAACACACAAACCAACACACACTGCCATCTACTGGATGGCAGTGTTCATGGCAGTGTGAATACCAATTGCCACACATTCGCTAAGAGCTGAATCACTTAACCCTCTGGGGCTGACGTCGTCATATACAACAGCTAATACCAAGCTTTACTAAATTAGAAATAACTTTATATAATAACTTTTAATGAGATAATTATTAAAAAGTTATATTAATAATTAATAATAAATAATTTAATAAATAATAAAATAATTTATTAATTAATAATAAATAATTAATGAGACAAAAACTTACTTTTTTTTTTTTGCTGAAAAGTTCACTCCGCAGACTTTCGAGCCAGCCATCAGCCATCTTTGTACTCCTAGTAGAAGCTGTGAAACGTGCGCAATGTGAATGTCCAATCGGAATTGGTCACCGTCACCATGGTTTTCCAAAATCCAATCGTAGGGCAGATTCACCTCACGTGAAAAGCCAAAGATAGTTTTCAGGAATGATATGTTACTAGTTGGCCCATTTGAATAGCCCCCTGGGTGCTCCAATGAGTACATACTATTGGGCTCCAAATGCGCCCTGCGCTATTACGCACAGCGATCACTGAAAGCAGACGGAGCAGACGGAGAGCCTCTGATGACAATCTCATGTGCTCAAACAAAGAGTGTGTAACTATCAGGATTGCTCCACTAGTTTGCATGTGAATGTTACTGGATAACTGTTGCTTTTACCATGAAGACAAAAAAATGCATAGACAGTTTTGTATATATTGTTGAACATGTGCATTTGTGTTTTTTGTTTAACCCTTTTTGTTGTACAGTCTTCACACAAGACCTCAAATTACCTTTATAAAGTGTCAAAACAGTTGTTTATTATAGTTTGCTGTGTGTTTTGAATAAATGTGTGTGGAAAATTATTTTCCACTTTACTTTGTCCTTCCTTATTTTTGATTGTAATTACACTTATAAAACACAACAAAAGCATATATATTATGAAAGCAAGGGTTGTCCTGAAAAAAAGAGACATAAAACTTGATTGTGGGATACAGGGAGAGCTGTTAACAGCAATAATAAACATTTATGCCCGGCAAGTGAACTGTCCAAAAAATGCCCTCGGATCCCAGATAGAAGAGGGTTAACAGACTTTTCAGTTTTCAAATTGCCATTTTTTACAAATAAAAAAGTGACAAAAAAACCAACACACATTACAGTAACTTGTGTGTTGGTTTTTACATAAACCGACCAACCACCGATGACAGGAAACTAATTTTCCCATAATGCCTTTTGGCATGTGTGTCTGTAAACTCTAAAACCTTCAAAAGTAGTGAATTACTTTAAAACTAAAACATATACCTGATATTTTCACTTTGTAAAAACAACAGGGGTGACGTTAATTTCAACAACTTGTCCGGAATTAGTTTGTGTAAAATTTTAATGATTAGTCAAAACTGTCTTGCTGTGCATCACTCCTGTGACACATCTGCAAGACTGTATGGCTGTGAAAATTTATTTACTTATTTATTTTTCTCCCCTTCCTTTCTCTTTGGTCACCAGGTCTCTTTTGGTGAGAGAAGGCTGATCTGAGACAGAAGTGCCGGCTTGTTGTTGTTTGTGATTGTCTTTGAATTTATTCAGAAGTGTCAGTAGCTGCCAGTGTACTGGAATCAATACTGAAAGTTACTGGTTCAGCTTTTAGCTGTAACTTCCATAAATTTTTTTAGGGGTTTATCAGTTTAGCTTTATAAATGTTAACTTTTCAGTTAGCGGATTAATGATTATCGAAGCTAACCTTTTGGTTAGCTGTGCCCACCACTGTCTGTGGCATGTGATTCAGTTTTTTTTTTTTTTTTCTTGTTGTGTTTTTTTGTTTGTTTGTTTGTTTGTTGTTTTGATGACCATCACCAGTTTTTTATATCAACCTCATCTCTAGAACCAGGGGGTACTGTTCTCACATCACTAATGTATATATTTAGTCTAGTCCCCTTTTGATAACACTTCACTTGAAGGTATTGTCATAACAGTGACATGACACAGTCATGAACGTGTCATAAACATTATGTCAATGTCATAAACATTTATGACTGCTGTCATTGATTGTCATTCAGTTTTTATAATGACAAGATGACATTTTTTGGGGGTTGTCTTGATTATAACAACTTGACTTTAATCAACGTGGCATGACCAGAAGTTGTCTTTGGCCTTTTTAGTCTTCAGTTGTATGCCAACTTGTCATTACGAAAACCGAATGACACTTAATGACAGCAGTCATAAACGTTTATGACATCACTATGACGGTACCTTCAAGTAAAGTGTTACCCACCTTTTTACTGAATGGTTCAGGGCCACCTGCTACAGTTGTTCCATATTCTGTTTGGGCACCCATGTCACAGAGTATTTAATATGACTTCAGTGCAGTTATTAAACAGAACAGTGATGCATTCTCAGCACTCCTGTGTAAAAATTTCACAGATTTAAAAATCTAATTTTATATGAAGTTGTTTGGCGATTAGTATCTGATGCAGACATACAGTAGTTCACATGCTGATGAACTTTCTGTACCTAATGAAGAGCTCAGTTTCTGTTCACTGTGCCAACTATGTGTGACACGATACAGGAAACACATACAAGTGCCCCTGACAGACTGCCAAAGCTGGTTTGATCATTTAAAAAAAGGCAGCAGATAGCAAGGACACACCTACAAAGACACACTGTCATCTGCTTTGTATTTACACAGAAGTGCTGCACATTTTATTGCCATATAATACTGTGCAATGCAATTCATACTCAATTAGAAATCAAACACCAAAGAAATGAACAGTCTGAACAGTACTCATAACAGGACATAATTCAAGTGTGTATGTGTGTGTATACAGTCACGACAACCCATTCACATTGGTAGCACATATTACCACAATAATGCTACCCCTATGCTGCACATCGTTTCCATGTGTGAAACAAAATTATTCAGAGTTTTCAATTGATTTAGACCAGGCTTAGTGGAAGAACTGAGGGTAGGCAAGGACAAATTTATTTGATTTTGAGAAAAATCTAACATGATTTCATAGGGCTACGTTCTTTTTAATCCAATGGTTTTATGTAACATCCAACTGGACAGTTGCAACTGGCTATCTTTGGCACTAGCTCTCTTGGAGGAGCCTTGAGTTCCGCTGGAATGACCTTTGTATCAATGGCCGGTTTTGGTACGAAGAGAGGACTAGATGAGGAGTATCACTTGCACTGTGAGGGAGCATCAGCTTAAACATTTTGACCATGTGGCGCACTTCTCTGTGCATGATTCCAGCCCGCAAGTGCCTGAGTGCTGAATTGAACCCCAACATACGTTTGGGCACCCCTGATGATTTCCATGATTTTCCTTTATAAATCATTGGTTGTTTGGATCAGCAATTTCAGGTTAAATATATCATATAGCAGACAAACACAGTGATATTTGAGAAGTGAAATGAAGTTTCTAGGATTTACAGAAAGTGTGCAATAATTATTGACTGAGAGTAGGGAACTGTGGGATGAGCTGCTTGCTCTACTGCCACTGTGACCTGGACCCGGATAAGCAGCTGAAAATGAATGAGTGAATGAATGAATGATGGAATTATGGAAAATATTACTAATCAGCTGTCATGGAACTTTGTTCACGTAATGAAAGTTTTTGATCCAAGAGTAGGTCCTGGACATGTGAATAATTCACATTGTGCAGTACTGCTGTATCATTTTTTATAATTTTTTATTTTTTAAATTCTATAGTATATCATGATATATATTTTTTAAATTGTGATTTATTTGCATGACTGGGCATTTATATAATGGCTTATTCTACCATCACTGTCAGGGGTACACAGAGTATTAATTTAATCATGTATAATTTTTGGCCTAAATACATTCTCCACCCCTGCTTTTGCTTTAATTTACTATAGGGACAGAACATCTCCATGCTAATAATTTAGTATGCTACCTGGCTGGCTAGCCTTTTCGTACTTTAAGAATATTTTGTTGCTAACACATTTGTACTTTTACTAAACAATTTCAATGCAGGACTCATAACATTGTATGTATAGTGTTTTATACAGTATTTATACTGTTTGTTGCTTTGTCAGTCTGCTGGTAGACTCTCCTGCCCAGTTGGTGGTGGTAATGCACCAACAGATCTGCAAACTGCCATTAAACTACCTAGAACAATGTGCAAACAATACTTATCAGCAGGGGTGCTGAAAATGGGAGATTAAGGAGAAAGATTCCAGGGGCCCATGATTGAGAGAGGCCCCTAATACAATTATAATACTTACAAAATAATATAGGGGGTGGGCCGGTAAGATGTGTTTTCATGGGGCCCAAATTCCCTGGTGGTGCCCCTGCTTATCAGTGATAAGTAAGCTGTTGGGAAAATGTAGTTACACGGACCCACAACAGGGGGCGTAAATGAACGGACAATGGATAAGCCAAAATATAACAATTTAATGTTGTGAATTGTGCACAACGGAATACAGACAAATGCAGTTTGATAATGACAGTCAATTATACAAAAAGTGACGTGTGGGCAGGCTCGAGGATAGAAGACGTCTGTCCAGAGAAGAGCCGGGTCCCCACATGGCTTCCACCGCCAACGGATCTGAAGAACACCGGAGCCGCCAAGTCCTGGGTCCCCAAGTGGCCACCGTCTCCAGCTGTCAGACCTGGTACTGCTGGCAGGAAGCAGAGACAGTTAATGGTGGGTGTGTGGATACACACCCAGTAAATCCTCAGACACTGATACATTTCCTCCGGGAGGGAGCACCTCCACCTCCGAAGTAGGAACACACTAGCAGCTCCTGTTACCACTTATCTGGATGGAGTGAGAGGCGAAGATGTCGCTTCTATCACTGACCACCAACCCAGCTGAAAGTGCACCACAGGACAATGGCTGCAAACAGATCAGACGTAAGTCACAGTTCAAATACGGCAGAAAATATCACCTAAGCGGTAGATGATATCTCGGCAGCGAGGTGGAGTTGCTGCCCGGCTTTTATGGTGCTGGTGATGATGAGTGACAGCTGGTGCTGTTGATGAGTGACAGCTGTCACTCCCGGTTGCTCCAGCGCCCTCTCGTGCCTGAAGCCCGCATTTCAGGCAGGGCGCCCTCTGGTGGTGGGCCAGCAGTACCTCCTCTTCAGCGGCCCACACAACATAAGCTTTTCTATAGTGCTTTACAATGGTGCCTCACATTCACCCATTCATGCACACTCCAACGACAGTATGCTTCCATACATGGTTCTTGTCTGCACACTGAACAACACTAAGCATTCCCATGAATGCTGCACCACATGGACTTAGACAACACAGTGTAGTATTATCAAACAGGTTCATGAGTGCTGGAGTACTACATTTCACTGAACATCCCAGTAAGAAGGTTTTTCTAAAAAAAAAAAAAAAAAAGAAAAAAAAAAAGCACGAGCCCAGAAGCCTCAATATGAGGTGATGGCAGACGGTCTTCGGGGAGACTAATAACCAGATCTCACTTGGCTCAGAGGAACAGTGTGTCTGACCTGTGCCGCCGAGGCTCAAGGGAACCTTTGTTGTCTGCATGTTAGGGCTGTAACCATGGACAACAAAGAGACCTTCTATGTCTGCTCTCACACCTGTGCCTCCAGTGTCTCCATGCTGCAGTTTATCTGTCGGTACATGGCTGAATGAGATCAAATAATGTCGTTAGGATGAACACAGTGTGCATTCCTCAAAGCACGGCTAACAAAATGCAGGTGTTTCGGGAAGAAAATAAGTTGAGTTTATTTGTGTGTGTGTGTGGGTTGGGGGGGTCTGTCCTTGACCAAGTCAGCTGGCCAACTCACAATACCTCATAATGACAACATGTAAAAGTTTTTTTTTAATGTTTGCAAATTTATTACATTTAAAAAAAAACTAAGAAATCACATGTACATAAGTATTCACACTCTTTGCTCAATACTTTGTTGATGCACCTTTGGCAGAAAATACAGCCTCAAATCTTCAAGAATATCATGCCACAAGCTTGGCGTACCTATCTTTGGGCAGTTTTGCTCATTCCTCTTTGCAGCACCTGAGCTAACAAAGTAAAGTTCCCAAAACGTTATAAGTCAGCTGTAAACTTCTCAGAACATTTTTAAGAAAAGTTTCTGTGGTAATGTTTGAAGCAC
This sequence comes from Thalassophryne amazonica, assembly GCF_902500255.1. Classification (NCBI taxonomy): domain Eukaryota; kingdom Metazoa; phylum Chordata; class Actinopteri; order Batrachoidiformes; family Batrachoididae; genus Thalassophryne; species Thalassophryne amazonica. Next base: position 74,225,592 of record NC_047115.1, read on the forward strand.
ATTTAAATTAAAAAAGTATCAAAACCTGCTAAATATTCATAAATAAATTAAATGTGTGATGAATTTCAAGTTTAATGATAATCAATATGAAAATTGTGTTCTATTGACGTGTGATTTTCAGTATTTAAGTTGCACCAGAGAATAAGGCACAGGTATCAGGTTCTGTAACCAGCAATGGCTGGACACAAATGCTAAACACAGACACTGGTGTTTGATGTTCAAAACGGTTTACTGAGATTCCATGCAGAGGTCGGTACACAAAAAGGCAGTCCAGCATGAGCAACAGTGGCAAAAACATCAGGTAAAAGGCGAGGTCGAGATAACAGGGAGGTATGTCAAAAAACACAGCAGGGCATTCAAAACAAGGATTCTGAAGGAACGCTGGAAGCAAAGGCGGTAAAGCACAATGGTCTGGCAGGGATGAGTTAGGAGGTGTAAATACAGAGTGTAATGAGCAGGTGATGAGAAACAGGTGTGAATGAAAGATCCACAGCAGCGCGTGGAAAGCAGAAGGGAACTGCCCATCACGAAACACCCAAGTGAGACAAGAATAATTAGTAACACATGAATCCCAAGTACAAAAACAACACACAAAACATAACTGTTATAAAAGTTAATGTTGTTAATGCTTTGTCAAATATATTTGCCATCGTAATTGTCTTAGTAATTGATTGAACAATGCCATGGAAGAGGAAGAGCACAGATAAGATTGATGAGGTGAGACATTCATTCAGTGCATGATGAAGAAGCAGAAAATGGACTGTGTGACTGATTGTCTTATGCTACGTGATGAGACAAGACTTTATTCCATCAGTGCATGATGCATGATCGATCGGGAATGGACTTTGAGACTGACTGTCTTATACTATCAATTGATTTCATTCAATGGACTTTGGCACATCTTGGGACTGTATATAAGAGGCATGAAAACTGAATGTATTTGTATTTGTCTTCAGACCTACACTCTGTATGACATCTACCTTTAAAGCTTTAAATATCAAAAGATCTTGGAAACTGAAACCTGTTCCTCTGGTGTCTCATTTGTTTTCGGTGTCAGAGAGTTTTTTAAGGTCATTTTTCCTAACAATAACAAAAATCCCAATCCTGACAGCAGGACCTCAAAAACTATTTTAAGAACAACACAACTTAAAATATGAGTAATTGTGTTTTACAATCATTTTAATACTGCATAAACATTTGCAACTGTGTTTGTGTGGTATTGCCAGTACACAAGGAAATTGTTCTCATTAATGTTATTATCCATCCATCCGTTTTCTATACCCACTTACTCCAATTGAGGGTCACGGGGGCTGGAGCCTATCCCAGCAATCATAGGGCATGAGTGCAGGGTACAGTCTGGACAGGACACCAGTCTGTCACAGGGCCACATATAGACAGATAAAACACATTCACACACCTATGGTCAATTTATAGTTTCCAGTTCACCTAACCTGGAGCATGGGAGGAAGCTGGAGCACCTGGAGGGAACCCATGCAAACGCGGGGAGAACATGCAAACTCCACACAAAAAGGCCAGAGGTGGGAATTGATCCAACGCAGTCTCACGGCAAGTCGTGAGTCAGCAGCACAAAATATACATTAATCTGTTGGTTTGTGATATTGTGACGAAAAGCGCCTTGGACAGCTGCTGAAACAATCGGTTTGCATAACCAAAGAATTTCTGCACAAACTGTCAGAAACCATCTCAGGGAAGCTCATCTGCATGCTCGTCGTCCTCATCGGGGTCTCGACCTGACTCCAGTTCGTCGTCGTAACCGACTTGAGTGGGCAAATGCTCACATTCGCTGGCGTTTGGCACGTTGGAGAGGTGTTCTCTTCACGGATGAATCCCGGTTCACACTGTCCAGGGCAGATGGAAGACAGTGTGTGTGGCGTCATGTGGGTGAGCGGTTTTCTGATGTCAATGTTGTGGATCGAGTGGCCCATGGTGGCGGTGGGGTTATGGTATGGGCAGGCATCTGTTATGGACGAAGAACACAGGTGCATTTTATTGATGGCATTTTGAATGCACAGAGATACCGTGACGAGATCCTGAGGCCCATTGTTGTGCCATACATCCAAGAACATCACCTCATGTTGCAGCAGGATAATGCACGACCCCATGTTGCAAGGATCTGTACACAATTCTTGGAAGCTGAAAATGTCCCTGTTCTTGTATGGCCGGCATACTCACCGGACATGTCACCCATTGAGCATGTTTGGGATGCTCTGGACCGGCGTATACGACAGCGTGTACCAGTTCCTGCCAATATCCAGCAACTTCGCACAGCCATTGAAGAGGAGTGGACCAACATTCCACAGGCCATAACTGACAACCTGATCAACTCTATGCGAAGGAGATGTGTTGCGCTGCATGAGGCAAATGGTGGTCACATCAGATACTGACTGGTATCCCCCCCCAATAAAACAAAACTGCACCTTTCAGAGTGGCCTTTTATTGTGGGCAGTCTAAGGCACACCTGTGCACTAATCATGGTGTCTAATCAGCATCTTGGTATGGCACACCTGTGAGGTGGGATGGATTATCTCAGCAAAGGAGAAGTGCTCACTATCACAGATTTAGACTGGTTTGTGAACAATATTTGAGGGAAATGGTGATATTGTGTATGTGGAAAAAGTTTTAGATCTATGAGTTCATCTCGTACAAAATGGGAGCAAAACCAAAAGTGTTGCATTTATATTTTTGTTGAGTGTAGATTATGTCATCTAAATGGCTTTGAATAATAGGAATGAACAAATGAATATCTTTTCAGGCACAAAGAACACCAGGTTGTTGTAAACAGACAAAGAAACTGGGACCCGGGTGCAAGCCTTGTTTGGTGCTACCATGTTTGCTTCATGTAATTTACCGCTTCCCTATCAAAAATCTGTTCAGCATTTTTGTCTGATTCTACAGGCTAAACTCAGTCTTTGCTAGCATAGCAATTTTTTTGTTTAGAAATAAACATGCTTGCAGTTTTCTAAACACTGTACTCTCCAGAAACAGTGCTCTTGATTTGTGCATCCCGAGGCTACATTATGTACGCTGATGCTGCTGACAGTTATTTGGGTTCTTAGGTCATTTTCCATGACTAGAATGCTGAGTAAACTGTTAATGATGTGTTGGAACCTGGGATTGTAATAGGAGGTACACCGGGCTGTTATGATAATGATGCCTCAGACAATGTTACATTCCTGGAAAGAAGCTTGTGCGTCAAACATGTTGGGGGAACTATGTGTTTAAAGCACAGATAATTATTGGGTTTTACTGCCCTATCTTGCCAGAGGATTATATTTCTCATGACGTATCAATCCGTACACTTTAGAGAGCGTTGTCCAGTAAATATGTATCATGCTACATAGGCGGAAAAACAAATTTCATTTGGGGTGGTTGGGGGCGGGGGGAGTTTGACTAAATGAAGCAGTCCGTGACTGTCTCAGTCTCACAGGATGGTCAAAAGTGGAGGTGGTCTGAGGGAATATCCCTTTGGAGCTTTAGAAATTTTCTCATTCTGAAGTGTGTTTTCGCTATCAAAGCTGATTTATTTTATTTCCAATTTATTTGATTTTTGTTTTTTGATTTATTGTATAATATTAAAATATATACTATTATGTCATTTGATCAGTTGATGTTATGTATTCAAATTGTTTTCTATGTTACGGTAGAGTTATGTTCACAGTTAGACTTGTATGTATTTAAACAGTTCTATT